>NC_069665.1:20264030-20344030 GCF_027244095.1 Hemicordylus capensis
TAACTATAATAGGGGAAGGGGCCCACTGCCTTGGGGGGGTGGCCAAGAGGCAAGTCACATGACTGACTCCTCCAGCTGCGCACTCGCCCGGGCTTCCTTCAGTTGTATTCATCCTCCGAAATGGATGTGAGTGTTAAGACCTGGAGCTACCAGTACAGCATGTCTTTCTCTAGTACCATTCAATGACTTGCATCGTCCCTCATTTAAGATTTCTTTATTTCATGAGCTGAGCTTCAGTGTGTGGGAGGGGACATTTTAAAATCTTGTCTCTGGGCCCACTCCAACCTTGCTACGCCCCTGCCTGTTATCATCTGAAAATATGTCCCTGTGGGTTGTACACTGGGTTGTGACACGGGGCACTTCCACTGCCAGCGCAAATTGTCAAAATTTACTTCCCCCACTGCATGCCCAAGGCTGCACAGCTGCTGCTGCAGTGGTGAAGCTCTCGGATACACGGGCACAGCTTCCAGGATAGGCTGCTCTGGATATCAGCCACTGGCCTAAAACACAACCCTACTATAAGAGCATTGCATTCTGCTTGACTTTTGGTAACATTAAATTTGTTTCATTCAACCATGAAATATTAAATGCTATGGACAATACTATTATCAACATTCTGAAGCTGCAGTCAGTCTCCAGCAGAGATGAAACAGACCAGGCCTGCTCAACTTAGGTCCCCCAGTTGTTGTTGTTGTTGTTTTTAATTACAATTCCCATAATCCCCAGCCACAGTAGCCAGGGATTATGGGAACAGTAGGCCAACATTTTCAAGAGGACCAAAGTTGAGCAGCACTGCCATAGACTTATCCAGTTAGACATATCTGCCATCCTCAAGCAAGAGAGAGTCTCTTTACTAACTCCCTTCTGTCAGGAGAATGGTAAACAACTGCAAAAGATTATAGGGTGCCTGCATCTTCAATAATTGTATTAAGACAGAGTGTAAGTATTGCACAGGCAATAAAGGTAAAGTGTGCTGTCGAGTTGGTGTCAACTCCTGGCGACCACAGAGCCCTGTGGTTGTCTTTGGTAGAATACAGGAGGGTTTTCCCCCCAAACTATGGGAAACACCTATATTGGCAATAGCTGAAAGGCCTCTCATACTTCGCGGGAAGAGGCAATGGTAAATTGTGCAGGCAATACCTGCCAAAAATTCCTTTTCTGCATGGCTATTAAATGTAGAGAAGTCTTGTCCTCCTTTTCATCTGCTTACCCTTTCAGCAAACAAGACAAAGTCGTAGCTGAGATAGGTAAGGGAAGACTTCATGCCTCCTGTAGCAATTGGTGCATAACATCTTAAGGAAGGCCACATCACACTTGGAGAACCATGAGATTACAACATTTAAACGGCTTCACTAACACCACAGTCAGCCCTTCTGAAATTTTGCCAATGACTCCAGAGCCCAGCAAGAGAAATGGCACTTGAAAGGAAGAGGAAGATACACTGCATGGAGAAACGGCATCGTTATGGGCTCAGCAAAGAGTGGTTCTGCATGTTTATAAAGATTATGCTTGTTGGCTGAGCCTCTAGTAAACTCCTTAAGAAAGATGACATTTTATTCCACCACCCTTGCATACCAAAAACTTGTAGCTCTCTTGGTGCTAATTGAATTTGATCCAGTGCTATATGTTGGGTAAACCAGAGAAGCTGGAACAGCCGCTAGAAGAACCATCCATCATCAGTACACGAGCCACTGGTCTGTAGCTCATGACAGGCAAATTCCTGCTCTCTCTACATTTCCCATGTTACCATGCAGGGCCCCTTTTAGTAGAATAGAGATACTAAGTGGTACTGATTCAAAAATTATTCTAGAAGCAAAACTGACAAAACTGAAAAGTTCAGGCAGGAGCAACAAAACAGGATAAATGTCAAGGGTGGGCAAAATTTTGGAGAAATTCTTGAAAGGTTTTGAGGGAGATGGCTTACTACTGTTTGGCGGTGAAAAACAGTGGGTATCATTTTTCTTGGCATATTCTCTGTCTTTGCATGAGGATGCTAAGCCTCATCTCAGCAACTGACTCCATCTGGTTGCCATTTTTGTTCCTGGAATATCCCTGTAAAGATACTATGTCATTATACAGCATAATTCCAAGGAGACTTCCAGGGCATGGGGAAAACAAGCAGCTAAACAGAGCCAACCACCCGGAGCCTTCCCAGACAGCAAGCTTTACTACGGGTTTTCTGCAAGTTCAAAGTTGTCCAAAGAAAAACCCACACAAAAAGTAGACTTTTTGTACCCCGGATATAAATCAGGCTACATTATAGCACGTGATTAAACACCCAAATTGTGTGTGAAGTGCTCCCTGATAGCCTACAGGGGCTTCGGGATAAATCTGGCCAATATGTGAATACACACCTCCATTCTGGAGGAGATGCAAACTGAAAGCCAAAAAACCTCCAGGAAGAAGTCGAGTCCTTCCAGTGTTGCTTCTGCTGCTGCCTGCAAAGGCACAGCATAAGCAAGAGAAAATAAGGCAGACCATGAAATTGTTTTCTTTTGTTTTTCATTAAAGGATACCTGCTACCACCATTAACCAGCTTGCATCTCACAAAATTTGGCACACCAGGGATTGGGGCCAGAAAGGCCCACAATAGGAAACTAATAGGATAGTTTGTCTACTCGGAACTAGCCCATATTGTCATTCCAAGGGCACTTCAGGGGAACAGGCTGAAAAATAATCAAATTTATCAGCCACCCGCTCAAAAAAAAATGACAGAAATTTCCCTCCCACCTACCCCACCCCACCCCCACCCCACCCCACACACACACACTTTCTCCACCTGAGAATTTGGTGGAGAAAAATGGAAGAGGCTTTTCACATCAGCACTAGTGCAAACAGTGTTCCAGTGGTCAACATTTCAATGCACTATTTTGCAAGCTTCATCCCATTTAAAATATGTGGACTTAGTTTTAATGTGGTTACTCTTTTACTGTACTGTAATCAACCTCTCTCTCTCTCTCTCTCTCTCTCTCTCTCTCTCTCTCACACACACACACACACACACACACTTTATTTTTCTAATTTTGAAAAACCAACATGGTGGCTGTGCTGCGAATACACCTTAGAGCTGGGTGTGATCCAGCAGATTACTCAAGGGACTAGTGTGGGGGGAAATGGAGTGTGTAGATTATCCCAATGTCAGTCTTTCAGTGCTTGTCACTGGGACCCCAGCCCACAACAGAAGATGTCGGTATCTAGTCTTTTTAACTGGCAATACTTAACTATTCAAGGACATAAGTGTTTTAGAAACAACAAGGCAGTTTGGGGAGGGGAGTAGAGGGGGGCTATACTGTTTGCTAGGCTTAACCCTTGTAATCCTTTTCAAGTATTTCATGGGGAATTATATACCTGAATTATTAAGACTGGGAATGTGAGCTGCAGATAACCTGTGCGGCATAGTCTACCCATATGCATGTCAAGTTTTATTTGTACCAGTTACAATAAAGTTGCAGTGGAAAGGTTATTTTCCTTAGAATTGTCTGATGCCATTTTCATAGTGAGTAATGACAATTGCCTAAATGAATAAAAGAATAAATTCCATTGTTACCACCTGCTCTTTTCTATGACAAGCTCACACACACACACACACACACGGTGGGGGGGATGCTGCAAAATTTGCAAATGATGCTACTCTGTGCTAAATTGTGTGGGATGTTTTATAAAGTGAATTAATATCCACTAGGGACTGAGCTGAGATCATCAAACTCATTTCACATAAGACAACAAATTAAATCTCTCCCGGGACTCAATACATGAAAAGCCAGTGTGCTATCAAGCAATCCAGCCTTCTCAGGTAGATTTCTTTTAGCAAAATATTAAATATACTTTCAGGATTGCTCCTATTGTTTTGTCATTCACCACCTAATGAAATGCTACTTCTGCTTTCACCAGATGGTAGTACATGTAATTTTCAGGCCTTCAATTCATAGCATCATACAAACAAATTGTATGGCAAGCATTACCAGGTTAGAAATGCCTGTTTGTTTGTTTTTTCCCCAACATCAAAATAACCCAGCCCTTTTATCTCACTGTTGTTGCTGAAGTACACAATATTTTAGATTTTAAAATGCACATCTATTTAAGGTTGTTGGTTACGTTGCTTCCCTCCTCTCCTTTTGGTAGCTGTAACAAATGGAATTGATCAATTCCTGCTTTGATTGATTGTTTATATGTAAGAAATCAAATATAAAGGAACAGGAGGCCAAAAAGTGCATAAACTGTATAATACAAAATGTATTCTTAATACACTGTAACAATAACACATGCTGTGTTCATACAGTGGAATAACATCATCCATATGAATCCTAGGAATTTAGTATATCTGACAGTTTCTCTCAACCACCCATAACATTCTTTCCTGTCTCATTGTAGCTGGCAAAAGAGAATTCTATAATTGAGTGGTACAGAACATGTGCCCTCCCTGCTAGAAGATGACAGATGGATTATAAAAACTTCAAAGCAGAGCATTTGGAGCACCAGGGGAGAGATAGTGGGTATTTGAACTCTCAGTCTTTACCCAGGAGACAATGGCACTGTGACATGGTGCATATATCAAGGAATGGTGTAACTAGATAGACATAATCTTTCTTTTCAGTACGTATTTAACATTCTGTTACGAACAAGTTTCAGCCTAGCTAAAGTGCAACTCATCTTAATACTAATCATCGTAGCCTGAAAGGCTACATGTCCCCCTTTTTTTCAATTTTGGTTAAACTGTTCCTGCATAAAAGTGATTTTTAAAGGACACGGGCAACCTTTGCACAGTTATTTGGGACTGCTACTTTCCTTTTTCTTTCCCATGTACTCATTTCAGTTATATTACATTTACACTGTGATTGTTTTGCATATTTGAACATCTGCTTTCCAGTGGGTCTGTATGGCAACCTGGATGTTAAGTATAGATGCCAGACACAGCTACTCACGTGTTAGTTGCTGGATAGGAGCATTATTCTCGCTGCAGGATTTTTGTATGATCGCTGAATCATGCTATTAAGTGTGACATGGCTTTAAGGGGTGAAGCTCCCCTTTATGCTTTATGGTGCATAGCAGTACAAAAACTGGTATGTGCATAAAATTGGTGCACAGGTAAATCAGTGCTTGTGATGGGGAGCCCCATACTTTTCCTTTGAAAAATTATTATTTGAAATATTTATATTCTGTCATTTAGGAAATGTCATTCCAGAGTAACTTACAACAGTCGATAAAACAATGGCGTTAAAATCAGATCAAAACAGTAGAACAGCAAGCCAATCAGATCACCAGCTAAACACAGCCATTAAAAGGTATACAGAGCAATAGTGTTTTTACCACCCACTTGAAAGCAGTGAGGGAAGGGGCTCGTCAGATGTCCCTGGAGAGGGGCTTCCAAAAACAAGGTGCCACCACTGAGACAGCTCTGTCCCTGGTACTTACTAAGTAAATTTGTGCTGCAGGTTACAGTTTATGACATTGTATCTACTTGCTTTGCAAGCAAGTACACTGGTGCAAATGTTCAGCATTGCAGTTTTGTAAATCTGAAAGGCTTTGCTTATAAAAAGCACCTGAGCTCCACCTGCGTTCATACATTAGGAACATGGGAACAGACCATTGGTCCATATAATTCAGTAATAGTTACACTGACTGGCAGCAACTTCCAAATGTTTCAGACAGGGATTCAGACAGGGAAAGACTGATTTTCTCCAGTCTTTTCTGGAGATGCCAGGGATTGAAACTGGGATCTTCTGGATGCAAAGCAGGTGCTGTTCCACTGAGCTACAGCTCCATCCCAACCTTCTTCAACCTTTTGCAAACTATATGTGCTTTTTGAAAAGGTAACACACATAGAGCTGCTGCACCTGACTACAGCCTCAGTCTTTAGAATTGTTTCTTTTAAATTAGGGCTGTCACCTGATTTTAGAAGTCTTCGACAATTAATTGTATAGGTTTTAATTAACTGATTGATTCATATTGCATTAATCTGCACAGGAATGAAAACAACAGTTCTGAAGAACAAATCGTTTTCTCTCCAGACGCACCATGTGTTGCAGCAAGCACATTATAAGAGGTATTCCCTTCTCTTGTATAGGGGATACCTTTCCAATTTATGAACCTTTCCAATTTATGAACAGGTTTTTCATTTATCAGTCATTTACTAAACCCTGCAGCCCTACTTTCCATTGCTTATTTGAATAGTTTAAACACCTCACAAATGAAAATTAGTAAGGATTGCTCTCTTTGCCTCCACTGCAAAACTCAAGGGGTTGGAGTCCAAAGTCCTTCCTCAAGTAGAAGACCAGTTGGATGTAACCCAATATATACGTTGTTTGGGATATAGATCAGAGGCCCAGAACAACCTCAGTCATGTTTTTATAAACCAACTTGGTTTATAACCAGCCCAGCTGGTGGAGACTCGAAACCGGGCCTTTTCTAGAGTTGTCCACATTACTCTGGGACTCGCTTCCTCATGAAATTAGAGTTTCCCCTTCTCTGAATGTTTTTAAGAAGGAACTAAAAACATACCTGTTTAGTCAGGCTTTTAGTTTATAGCTTTGAAGTTTCAGTTTTTATAGTTTTTATTGTATTTTAAATTGTTTGAATTATTTTAATGTTTTGATGGTTTTTATATTGTGAACTGCCCAGGGACTTTTTGTATACAGCGGTGTGTGTGTGTGTGTGTGTGTGTGTGTGTGTGTGTGTGTGAGTGATAGAGAGAGATATATATCTTAAGAACTTAGCACTTGAACCCAATTGCCTCCGTGCATTCCTGCTCACGAATTTCCTCAATTCAATTCAATGAAGACAGCAGAAACATGTGCTTGAGTGTGTGAATCCACTCCTTCCATTGAAGTGAATTTTAAATATGTTAATTTTGATGTGCTGAAGTGAGTGTTAAAAGTAGAAATTTTAAATAAGTTGATTATGATTTTAAATAGGTCATAAGCTGCTTTGAAGACATTTACATGAAAAAGCAGTGCAGAATTCAAAATAAATAAAATGGGGAAGCCTGCACATCTGGCAAGAGTTCTGCACGGGTATCATAGCATAAATGTGACTCCCAACTGGCACACTGGCTTATACTTTTTTCACAAGTTTGGGCCAATTCAGACAAATATATTGCCCACTTTGGGATAAATTATGCCACTGATTAAGCATCTTGGACAAAGGTTTGAAAAGAGGAGCCATCAATAGTTAAACGCAAGCCTATTACTTGATAACTACCATTCCAAATGAAAAATGAATTGCACTCTAACCATTATTGTTCAGAGATATTTCCAATATCACATTTTGCATTTATAAGATGTATGCAAAACTGCCTTGTGGGAATGAATCTTTCACTTATTTACCTCCCAGCAGTACCATGAATGTGCACAGGCGAGACCCACAGGCCTGTAAGACAACTACATTATCAGAAAACCTTTGACATGAGGTTTTCACATGCATGGAGACTGGAGAGACCTCCCTCTCCCTTCAAACTCTAAGAAGAGAAGCAACCCTCAGACAGGACAGTTAGGGCCAGTTTACCTGTTATGGCCACAACATGGGGGCCATTTTTCAATCACTTCATGTGGCGGCCATTGTTATGTTGTTTGTGGTGGATTGTCTGCTGTGGGATCATTGAAGTTACAGTACTCCAACCGTTATTCCAATATTTGCAAAGAAATGGCAAAACATGAACTGGCTGCATGGTGAACTGGTATATGTGAACAGCTTACCCTATGACAACAGCTTCCACCATGGATCAGTTGAAAAGCAACATTTTAAGATTTGTAAAATACTATAGGCTGCTCGATTATACTATCGGTAATTAAACCATTTGTTAGAAATCAAAAGATTCTTTACCTCACTGCACAAAAAGGAACAGGCCAGACAGGACCACTGATTGACAGCCACACTAGTACTGAGCTAGCACAATGAGAGAAGTTGTGTGAAGAGGTTTGCGGGGCTGTAAGAAGTTGTGGTGCTCTGTGAGGAACCTGGGACCTTCTGCACATGCAAAGCAGATGCTCTACCACTGAGCTATGGCCCTCTCCCTGATCTGGTCCCAGGAAGCGGCCCCCATTTTCACACACCCCTACCCTGCAGCCTTGAAACCTTCCCAGCATCCTCCATAAGCACCCATTCCATATGACCCACATGACCGGACCAACACATGTGGCCATGCTATTCAGGTGGCTTTCATGCTGCAGTTAATGTGCCCAAAGGGGGGCCTTGGCTTTCTGTGCAGCAAGTAAAAATGCTGCTGGAAGATCAGAAGCTAGAACAGGAATAACTAAGTGTGCACCTGCTTTAATATAAAATGACATTGCTGTGATAGTTAGAAGATCCTATCACAAGCATGCTGTGAGGCTCTTTGGCATTGTGGCTCCATAACTAACAGCAGCACGGCAAACTCTTATAAGTCATCGACTGCTGTATATTCTGTCCTACACAAAACAGTAATTGTTGCCAAACCAGGAGAAGAGGCAGAAGGCTGAATCTTTGAAGGCAACCTGCTTTTAGAACTCCCCCCCCCCTTTTAAAGTGCATTTTCAGCTTTCCTTTTTTCCCCTCGCCCCAGTGATCTTCTGCCATACCGGAATGTAAACACCACAGGAATAGACAGAATCTCGAATTAAGGATTTGAATGCATTTCTTTAGAAGTAATCTTCAAAGAATGTACATCCCCAAACATCACAGTGATTCAACAAGCTAAGGCGCTCGAGCCTGCTTGTACAACCACACAGGTCATGCCTATTACTTATTACCAGTTGGTCCCTGCATATTGACAACGATGAACAACAAAAATATAGAAGTCTGCTTTCTTCCCCCCCAACCCCCGCCCTAAGCTTAGTACATTTGGCAAGCAAAAAGGGACAGTAATGCTGCTTTTATGGAGGAAAATGCAGGTCCACAATGGCACTCTTGTGCTCACAACAGTGTGCTGTTGAATATAAAGGCCGCACTGCAGGGTTCACTCACTCTAGCCTGACTCATGCTCATAGGTATCTGCCATTAGTGAGATGCTAGTGAGAGAAAAAATAAGATGGAAATGCAAGCATGTTTTATTTACTGATGCTACCATGAAGACTTTAATAGTAATAAACAACATAGAGAAGACCAACTTCTGTGGCTAGAAATGTATATATTCACATACACACACACACACCCCTTAATGAACAGTCAACTCATCGATCATAATGATGCCCAACTTAAGAACCATCAAACAGGGATGAACATTTTAATGATATAAAAGCAGGAGATGGAATTCAATCACAGTCAACAAAACGAGAGAGGTCCCTGCCATTAAAATGATAGTGGCTTGTGCCAACTCTAGCTGCCGTACATTTGTCAGATAATAGCTTTTGGGTTTTTTCCCCCCTATGAGATCTTTTGCAAGAAAAGAAAAAAGAAAAAAAAAGACATTTAATCAGAGTGATACATGACATCCAAAAAAACTGAAACAAAAAATTATGGCACGAGCTAAAAGCAAGTTGTCTTCCTGAAAGCAGAACACAGAGACAGCTTTTAAGATTAATTCTGTGAGAGAATTCTAAAAGTCAAATGCCAAAATATATTGAAAATACATTAATATGCACAACCTAGGCCCAGTTTAAACATGGCCTTAGATTATAGGGGGGAAAGGACATGCAGCATTCTGCATGTCCAGCGTCTTGTTGAAACAACCTCTTGCCTTGACTACTGTCCTATGCATTACATGGGGCTGCCCTTAAAAACCATTCAGAAACTTGAACTGCAGCTGCCAAGGTGTCAATAAAAGTCAGATATTATCCACATATTACAGCTGCACTGATTGTTAGTTGTTTATTTTCCTGGGTGTGATTCAGGGTATCTACGATCCCTTTTAAAGTCCTACATGGTCTAAACCCAAAATACAAAGAAAAGAGACTTAACAGATTGCGCAAACCATCACACAATATCCTTAATTTCACATGCTAGCAAGATAATGCTTAGGATCATCCAATGTAGATTAGAGCCCTACGTGGAAAAGGAAATGCCGAACGTTCAAGCTGGTTTCAGAAAAGGCCAAGGAACAAGAGACATCATTGCTGATGCATGCTGGATAATTGAGAAAGCCAAAGAATACCAGAAAGAAGTCAATATGTGCTTTATTAACTACAGAAAAGCCTTTGATTGTGTTGACCATGTCAAGTTGTGGAATATCCTTAGGAAAATGGGTGTCCCAGAAGACCTCATTGTTCTCATGAGAAACCTATACACAGGACAGGAAGCCACAGTCCAGACGGAACATGGTGAAACAGACTGATTCCAGATCAGCAAAGGAGTAAGACAAGGCTGTATACTTTCTCCTTATTCATTCAACTTATATGCTGAACATATACTGAGAGGAGCTGGATTGGAAGAAGATGAGTGTGGTTTTAAAGCTGGAGGAAGAAACATCAATAACCTGCACTATGCTGATGACACCACTCTTACAGCTGAGAATGCAGATGATCTGCAAGCTCTAGTAATGAAAGTCAAGGAGCACTGTGAAAAAATGGGACTACGACTAAATGTAAAGAAGACTAAATTAATTAGAATGGGTACAGCAACCAGCCTCAGAATTGATAATGAAGACATGGAAGTGGTGGATAGCTTTTGCCTTTTAGGATCGACTATCAACAGTAAAGGATCCAGCAGTCAAGAAAAACGCCACAGACTAGCACTTGGTAGGGTTGCAATGAAGGCCTTGGAAAGGATATTGAGATGTCATGATGTGTTTATAACTACAAAGATTAGAATTGTTCGGACCATGGTTTTTCAGTGACACTCTATGGATGCAAAAGTTGGACTTTGAAGAAGCAAGATAGAAAAAGCATTGACGCTTTTGAACTTTGGTGTTGGAGAAGACTTTTGAGGATACCATGGACAGCCAGGAAAACAAACAAATGGATCATAGAACAAATCAATCCAGAATTTTCACTTGAGGCACAATGACCAGGCTCATACTATCATACTTCAGACACATTATGCGAAGAGCCAGCTCTCTTGAAAAGTCCATAATGCTGGGGAAAGTGGAAGGAAAGAGAAGAGGATGACCAGCAGCAATGTGGGCAGACTTGATTACACCACCAATGAATGCACCACTGAGAGAGCTTAAAGGCCAAGTTGAAGACAGATCATCCTGGAGAGAATCTATCTATGTGGTCGCTAAGAGTCAACATGGACTTGATGGCACTTAATCAATCAATCAATCAATCAATCAGGGAGGTCTTGTTGTGCATCCCACCAATGAGAGTTCAGCTGATGGGTATGTGCAAGCAAAACTCCCCCTTAAGCACTCTTATTCTGTGGAACACTCTCCTTCTGGAAATTCAGTTGGGACCTATCCTTGCTCTCTATAGAAGGTTGCTCAAAAACTTGGTTATCCAAGCAGGATAAAAAATGTATAGGAATTTTCTAGAGCCTTTCTTACAACTTTATGTACTGTATGTTTTTTGTTGTTTTTTAAAAAGATGCTTTACTGAACTCTATTAAAGATTTTGGTGCCTCTGGTAACGTTGAGCATGTTTTGGTCATTTTTTTTTAATTACCAACTGTTGTTTTAATAGTTTTTATTGGTTTGTGTAAGCTGCCTTGAACCTGTAGGAAAGGCAGTGGTAGAAATCCTTAAACATAAAAATAAAATAAAATGAGTCCAGCCACCTTGCCTGCATGCATACACAGCATTGCCACAATAGTCCAGGCAGTGGTGCTACGCAATGATCCAAGTACACGATGCTGGCATGCTACTACTGCATGTAGTGGTTGAAAGCTCAGTTCAGATTGAAGGATGGCAGAGAGAATGCTGAACAGCTAAGTCTTTGGGCACACCCAACATCACAACTAAATCAGGCCCAAGGCGGCAGGCAAGGTTAAACACCCCACCTGGAAGAACACCAAGTATAGGACCACTACCATTTCACCCCCGCATCCACAAAGGAAATGGCAATTATTTGGCCCCAGAGACAAACTGCAGCACCTGGAGATGCTGGTATCAGCTAAAATATATATCTGAAATCAGTGCATGTACATCCTTCATCACACACTCTTCTCCTCTGGCTTATTGTCTGAGCAACATATCAAAGATGTGGTAAAAAACACCCATGTAAGTTTGTGCTCCTGAAGTCTCAACATTTCCAGGTAGGGTTGTGCATGAATGGGTTCATGCACTCCCGGGAGGCAGTGGGGTTACCTTTAAGGTGTAGGTAGGGTGCCCATCCCTGCCCCATCATGTTTCTCCCTCCAGCGCTGTCCCCGAAAACGCTGGTGCATACCTCCTTGCAAGCCTGGTCAACATTGTACGCACATTGTGTGGTCATAGGAACATAGGAAGCTACCATATACTGAGTCAGACCATAGGTCCATCTAGCTCAGTATTGTCTACACAGACTGGCAGCGGCTTCTCCAAGGTTGCAGGTAGGAATCTCTCTCAGCCTTATCTTGGAGATGTCAAGGAGGGAACTTGGAACCTTCTGCTCTTCCCAGAGCAGCTCCATCCCCTAAGGGGAATACCTTATGGTGCTCACACATCAAGTCTCCCATTCATATGCAACCAGGGCAGACCCTGCTTAGCTAAGGGGACAAGTCATGCTTGCTACCACAAGATCAACTCTCCTCTCTGAGGTCCTACCTCGGAGAGGAGAGATCTTACCTGTGATCCTGGTATGTCCCATGAATTCCAAGATCACTTTATTCTGGCTGTCTGGGTTCAGCCCATTCCCTTCCTGGAATTTGTTTTACCATTTAGACGTCATGAATCTTTTCTGCTTTGTACAAAACACAACATCAGACCCGCCCATCTGATCATGCATCCTCTGTCAATGTCTGTAACCTTGAACAACACACCTGTCCTAAGCGGCTATTGCTTGCAAGCAAGGGTGCAATATGTCAAGTCAGCAAGGGATATTGGATGGGTACAACAACCCTTGCCCCTGACCTTTCACATTTTTATGCCAGGATAGCAATTTATACAATCTGGCTGTTAATCTAACCATTACACAAATAGAAATAATAAAGGATTAATGAATAGAATAATGATAAAGCAAGAACACTTGCCTTTGTAAAGCTGAGTATAAGACATTTTAAAGGCTTTAATGGGTAATCTTTGGGAGCCATTTCTGATGTGAAAAGCAGACACAATCTTATAAAAATATCTCATATTAGCATGCTTCTGGAAGCACAGCTGAGCAGTCAATAACTCAATTAAGACAACATCAATAATATACAATGTGTGTATTTTCCATGCTTCTAACATACAACCTATTCAAATATTTCTATCTTAACACTGATACAAACACCCTTGCACTGTCAAGCTATGCAACTTCATGCTAATACAGGGCTAGTGGTCAGCTGCAAAGGACAACAATAAGACACAGAGAGAATTGTTTTTAAATGCAGGATAAACAGTGCAGACTATAGAAAAAACAAGCTCCAGTGAGGAGAGGGTTGCAATAGAAAATTAGCACTCGTACGCTTAAAGCAAATCAATCACTTGAAATCACATGATCCAATGTAACAGAAGGCCCAAATAAGTGCTATAAGTGACCTTATTCAACCAACAAATGGTGTTTGGGGATCAGAAAGCCCAGAAGCAAGTCCAATTATCCATTATACATTTCAGGCATTTGTAGCATGTTCTTTCAAGCCCTGGTTCTCTCCAGCTTATTGAATACAACTCCTAAAAGGCCAAGACCTACAGAACTAGCAGCTTTCTCCTGCAAAAAAATAATAATAATCCTAATGAGATTACTTTTTGCATATGCTATTGCATATGCCCATCCACTGAACATGATGAACAACTGGAGCATTTGTTTGAGACCTCAGTGCTAGTCAGCTGATGGGTTCCCCAGCCACTCCTGTGACAGAATAACCAGAAGGCAGATCCACCAGGAGAAAGCAGAATGATCAGAAAATGCAGCAACAGTGGAGTGAGGACAGGTTAGCATAAGTCTTGACTGGATTTGGGAGACAGTAAGGAGATGAAAATAGAGATGCACATAAGATACACTGATGTTGATTTTGCAGAGAGATGGGTTCTTAACCTAGGGTCCATAGACCACTTTGAGGTTCACTGATCGATGGCCATCGGAAAATCTTTGCTGCACTGAATTTAAGTTGCTTCATGGTGAGCCAGAATAATGTTCTTGAAAATAACTATCCTGAGGCCTTCCCCTCCCCCCTGCTAATATTTACTTGAGCCTTATGGAAATACATAAGTGCGATATATTTCCTTATGGAAATATATAAGTGGTATGGGGGCCAAGAATAATGCTTAAGAATCTGGAAAGGTCCCTAGGTACAAAAGAGTTTGTAAAAAACCCCTCAGCAAGATTAAGCCCTGGGGCTATATAGGAAGTTTAAATATATATTTAACTTATAAATATACTCCTATGTCTATGGAAGCAGGGATATTGACTGCTGTTTCACATGCACCGGTGGTTAGGCAAACCTTTGTGAATGCAATCTTGATTAACAGTTACATTATTTGGTCAAAGGGCCTTGGCAAACCAGGGTACTGGTAAAGTATTTCTGAGCAATATACCTATTCTTTGAACCATATCATCATGCTATAAATTCCCAGATAACCTACAAAATCAAAATGCTGCCTCATATTACACATTGGTCACAATGGCAAGAAATAAATTAAGATGTATAAACTAACTTGTTTTACAATAATAATTTTATATTATTGGAAATATCCACACCCTCCCAAATACATTTCAGACATAAATAATGCAGTGCAAATTCATTTTCCGATTTTTTTCTTAGGATTATTTCTGTGTTTTTTTAAAGTTACAAAATTACAATTACACAAACAGGACTTCACTGGATGACTGACTATAAGATTGGTATAGTATCATTCAATACAATATGCTTAATTACTTTAAAAACCAAATGACATGCTGAATTAAAACAAGTCCCACATTCGTATTTTACCTAACATGCTGAGGAGATAAAGGGAAATCTTATTCAAATGTACAATATTAACAGACTGTCACAAGATCACTTTGATGAAATTTGTGGTTCTCAAATTATTATCTACTGAAACCCGAGTTGTTTTTATGAAACTCGTGCTTTAAAAAAAAAAACTTCATGCCTTTAATACGTTCAATTTGTGTGTGTGAATGTACTGAAATAAAAACAATGTCATATTATCATAATACCAAAAATGTAAAAGAAAGTGGGCAACATCCAGACTAAATCCCATTGAAATTAATGGAATTTAAGTTGTGACTAACTAGTCTGGATGCTGTCCAGTAAGTCTTGGGTTAAACTCTCAAGACCACTTAACAAAAATGTTCACTCTTAATTCAGCTTAATCACTTGTCTGTGTTTGCAGTCAAATCACACAATAAAGAGTTATCTTCTATTTTTGCAGTGTTGCTCTTTCAGACCACACGTATAGATGAAGTGACTTACAATCTATATTCACAATTATGAGTAAAAAGGTGGGGGAGCACAATTATTCTACATTGTTCCATCTGGAATAAAATATTGATATTCTGATGGAGAGCTAGATTCACAGATGGGTCAAAATAGCCCTGAAATCCAAAATGATAAACCTATGTTCTAGCCAATAAAGCCATTCTCTGGGCATTTATATTTATTATACTAGCATCTATGGCTTACCTGTAATGGCTAGGGGACTCTAGGGACAAACAAATGAATAGATTTTTCACTATACTTAACATTTTACTTGTCTTCTAAAATCTGTTGATTTTTCTTCCCTGCAAATTTCTCTGAAATACTTCTGAAACCTAGGCCTCCATAAAAATCATAGTTGAATTGGAAGTTTTTAAAAACAAAAAACAAAAAACCACCAGGAAAAGTTCAAAGGTCAACATTATTTGGGACTCGTAATAGATTGTTTCATGAGGATTCTACATTTTGGGTAATAATGTCTTGGCATTCTCACCAAACAGGCCTTCCAGTTAAGCTTTCAGATCCCAAAGCACCAAAGGTTGATTTAGCTTGTTGATTCTTCCCTTCAATTGATCTGGATCATGTGACTTTTTAAGAATATAATTGTAGTGAAAGTAAATGAGCAAATCTGATAAAAAATCTGAATTAATTTTCCACACTGGTCATCAATGAACTGCCACCTTGCTATATTTGCTGTGCATTTAGTTCATGCTCAAGGCAAGAAACATGTCGCCAAGTGCTGGGATGATAAAGGCCTAGTATTGACTATGTGAAACCTGCCAAAATGTAGACAGCTGCTATGTATTGATCTAGGAACAATGGTTTTCATACTCCACAATTCATATATAGCTTTGGCTGATTTGCAAATGTATAATAAAAAGATTTCTGACATCTACTTTTCCCCCCCTTTTAATGAAGGAGGATATTGCAGAATTTGGCCTGTGCCAGCCAAGGGGAAGATGTGTTGCCATACCTTAGGGAAAACATCTCATCACAGGAGTGCTTCCAAACTCTTAGCACTTTCCATGGTGCCACAGCTGTGCAGTCACAGGTGCCGGCACTACAGATGCCACAACCATGGAAGTTAGATTAAATGGAACAGACTCCAGGCAGGCAGCCAAGAAGACATCTTCTGAGCTCTCTGTTCACAGACCCTTCGATTTTTAAGACAGAGGGGTCTGATATTAACCTCTAGTTTTAACGAAAGAAATAGAATTCAAATGTCATGATTATATATGAAGGAGGAAATTTCTTACTCTCATTGAGAGGGGGGAAAGGTGATACATAACAAACTAATATATATTTAATTGCAGGGGGTTGTTTATTTTTTGAAAAGCTGTATTTTTCCCAAGCTTTCAACAAACAGTAAAATAAACGGCTGCATAAATCGCATCTGCATCCATAAAAAAGGGAGAATTGTTGAAATTCATAATTGAAGACCAATTTCTCTGTCCTTTGCACTAGATACTCAGAACAGCAGAGGCTCTGGTCATTTTCACAGAAGACTCTGAAACCAGTATTTGAGTTTCACACAACTGCAAAGAACCCCATTGAGCAGACAAATGTTATTTAAAAATAGATCGCAACAAAAAGACCTTTTATTGTGCAAACAAAGAAAAACTAAATGTTGGTAAACATAAAACCATAAGACGTTTTGGTGTGACACACCATCCTCAGTTAAGTAAAAACAAATGAGCATAGATTAAAACCCTGGTTCCCCAGCTGTTAAATTCCTCAGATGTGATAATACACAGTTCCCTGACTGGCGGAGAGAATGAGCGAGGGGCAGGGGAGAGAGAAGGGGGAACACCTGATTCTTCTCAGAGGGTAATAAACTTCTTGGCATCAGCCAGCACCTCCTGAGCATTAATGTCAGGTCTCAATTTCTTTATAAATAATGCTTCCTCAATTTTCCTTCTTTGTAGGTTCCTTTCAATCCCCAGAATAGATATTTTAGTGGATACCATTTGGCCTTCACGCTTAATCCTCATATGCAGTGACCAGGGTTTCGTTCTCTTTGTACAATGCCTCATATCAGCTAGATGTTCTTTATGTCTATCTTTCAATGTCCTGCCAGATTCCTCAATATAAAGTGAAGTGCAATCTATTTCCAATATTGGAAAGAAAGGGAATTAAGGTGAATGTAGTCTGCACAGCACCAATGACATTTAAATGATTGTTAGTTAACTCTAGATTATAGGATAGGAGATGTGATGTACAAGATTGTGAAATCTGTGAACAGGGGGAAGGAAACTGTGGAAAGAATGGTACAATATATAAAATCCAATGCTTACGTTGCACTCTTCTACTACTACATAAATGTTTTTAAAAGTAATGCACATGAGACTTAAAAGTGTTCATAGCCTCATTTCAAAAGTAGCCTCCGATTCTTTTCTGTGTATATATTATTATTTATCATTTCCAGTCCTTTCCTCATAGACCTCTATGAGGAAAATGCTGAAAAGGATTCTACTTCCCAGCATTCCATTCACCACTTCCCAGATGCCACTGGGGCTGGCAAGGCTCTGGCTCTCTTTAGCGGCCCCCACTGGAGCTGGAAAACAGCACTGCACAGACTCGAGCAGTGGGAATGGTCGCCTTTGTGTAGTGCCAGTGGGGCCGAACAAATTGTTTGGCTTTGGATAACTGGAGCCGAATATCTGCACAGGCCTACTGCCTACACATGCTGGCAGCAGCTCTCCAGCCTGGGGTCTTTCCCACCCATTTCTGGAGATGCATGGCAGGGATCCAAACTGGGACTTCCTGCATGCAAAGCAGGTGCTTTTCTATTAAGCCATGACATCTCCTTCTACTTATTTATATAGCTCCTAAAATTAAACATTATACAAAAGATTCAAAGTTGCACTAAGCACTGTTCTTTACAAATGCACATGTGCCTGCCAAAATATTGTTACTAATACCCTCGAACCCAGAGATAGGCAACATGTTGCTCTCCAGCCACAACTTATTACAGCTGGGGATGACGGGAGTTGTAGTTCAGCAACGTCTGGAGAGCCACATGGGGTCTACTCCCCTGCGCTAACCTATGCTAGACTTTAAGCAAGCAGGGCCCTTGCACATCTTACAGAAGATGTGATATTCCATATGCAGCATTCGCCAATGTGTGCTGTACAGTCCTCCTCTCCTTTTTTCTCAACAGAAGGCACAAAGGTGGCTCACAGAGACAGGAGACAAAGTAGAGGAGTTGCATGAGCTTTGTCCATTTGGCAATTCATGATCACTTTAGAAAAACACTCCAGCAATTCAGCACTGTGAGCAGCCACTTGGGGAGCATGGTACAGTGCATAAAACTGAGCCTGCTAGTTAAACTATGCAACTCTTGAGCTGTGCCCTCCATTAAGCGTAATTGCATTATCTGACAAAAAAATCAATGTTCAGATGACACTCAAGAGTCCCAACAGCTAATCCTGGACTAAATGTGCCTGTGAGTTGCCTTTTACTATGAAGTTTTATGCTGTGTCCAAGTCTCTGAATCAGTTTTAAAGCAGCCCAATTAAAGCATGTATGGTCCAGATGCTTAGGTGTCTGATTTGAATATAGTGGACAAGGGTATCATAAACAAGCTAAGTCTGCCTCAGAATGACCCGACCACGTGCCTAGGGCAGAAATATCTCGGGCTCTCATTGGTCCAGAGCTCTGGCTTTGTAAACTTTGAAGTTTTAAAAAGGGCCCGTTGTCAGGAGTGGCAACTGGACTACATTCCCAAGCTCAGGCTAGAAGAACAATTGTAAAACGTATCCATGACGTGGAGTTGCAGATGGAACATGCAAAGTTATCGAGTAACATTTACATAGGAAGTCAGAGCACTGAGCTCAAGCCTGCTACATATTTAAGTAGCATCCTAATTCCAAAGTTTAGACAAGCTCTAACACTTGCCCGTGTAAATGCTCTCCCAACAGCTGTGCTCCATGGGAGATTCCAGGGTATACCATATGCATCAAGATTATGCCCTTGTGGATCTGGTAACGCTGAAACAACTGCTCATGTTCTACTGTATTGTGATTATTACAGAGACATAAGACGCCAACTAATTGCCCCACTTTTGATTAATTTTCCAGGTCGTGGAGATGATTTTTATTTAAACTATTTGCTCACTAATCCTAATTTGGGTGTTATTCATATTGTGGCCAAATATTGTTATATAATATGCCAAATGCGTATAAATGTAGTCTGAATTTTTATTATTATTATTCTCTTATTTGTTTTATATTGTTGTATTGCTGGTCTACGACCAAAATAAAGTTTTGTTTATTATTATTATTATTACATTCCCAAGCACTTCCCACATGATGTCTCACTAGGGCTTCCTGGGGCTCCAATCTGGCCTCGCCTGGTGCTGCGCACAGGACTGCTCTGCACAGAGATCAGTGCTGGGAGCCACTACCTCACTGGCTGGGGCCAAGGGTGATGTTCAGATGATTCAGCTTCAACTACTCTGAAGCCAAACGTAATACCTCTGTCTCTGCCCCTGTTGTTCACCTAATGTCAACATCCATGCCATATTCCCTCAGTCCTTCTTGAGGCATTCCAGATTTTTTACAAAACCCAAGGTCGGGGCTGCCTGTGCCATGCCTGCAAATTTATCCAGCTTCTCACACAGTGTCCTTTGGCCAATCCTCCTCATCAATGATGAAACACAAGGCAAGACCAAAACAGGGAAGAGTCCAATGTTCTCATCTCTCTTTAAGAAACCACATCCCCCACAACCTTTGGGCACATATGCCACAGCCACAATTTGGAGATGCACATCTCGCCTTCACACTTTATACATGAAGCAGCTATTAGTGGTGCAGGATTTGAACGTTGGTTTCCTCCACCAACCAAAACTCATGTTCTGACCATGGCACTGCACTGTGTCTTCCAGATGTACAGCTAAGTTTGCTTAGTTGTGAGGGAGAGGCACTCTCCTTGCACCCCGAGACACTTTCTTTGTCATTACTTCAGTTATTCTAGACCTATTCTTTCTGCTAGGAACTTGTGGAAATGAACAATTGTAAAGCACTTTGCACATTAAATATGATATAGAAAGGGGGGGTATCATCATCTCCTCTTTTGCACATCATGGTTCCCACACTCCCCAAAAATTTCAATTGACATATTTATGACTGAGGATATTAGGGACCGATTTGGACCTGAATAAAATTAATTGAATCTAGTAAAATTCTTGGGTTAGAATGTCAACATTTGCTATAAAATTAATAACAACATATGCCAGAAGAGCCTTCTTCACCATGATGTACAGCAACCGTAAGAAATATAAAGGCTGTGAACTGTTGAGAATTAGTGTTGTTCAGATTTTAATATAAATTATCTTGGTGGGATTTTCAGTGTTGATTGGGTACTGCTGTTCAGCCTTCTCATTTCTATAGAATTAAGTGATCCCTACTCCACATATAAAAGCCACCTTGCTTCTAAGTAATGATGGCAACAGGGGACAACCATAAATGCAGGAGTGGGAAGTGAGGGCTAAATTCTTACCTACTGTAACTAAGCAGTTAAGAAATGGACTATATCCAGATCAAGATGCAATTGGCTTTAGAAATTCTTCAGTCGTTTACACCTGAGAAGACATCCACGGATCAAAGACAACATTTCAATTTGATTAAGCAAAACTAACATAAAAGTAAATCATACCTAGCTTACTGAAACTGAAGCTGATAATATGGCATCTCCAAAAGCATAAATATTATTACCATGCTTATTATTCCAATACAGGACATAATGTCCAGTCCTCTATACACTAGTCTATACACTGATCAACTTCTCTAGTGTGAATATAATTTGTAAACTCTGAGACATACCCTATGAAAATACTAGAAGACATTTAATTCTAACACAAATTCCAGCAGAGTTTCGTCCATTAATGAATAAATCTAAAGATAGCTTTGCGAGTATTATGTATTATTATATTATTGATTGAATAGGCAGAAACTCCCATTAAGGGGGGGTGACATTTGGGGGTGCTGAGAGAAACCACAAAGCATGCCCAAAAATGTTACTTGGGGGGTGGGGTGGGGGGCTTGGAACTTCTTTGCAGCAAGGGTAACTTCTTTGCAGCAGGGGTAAATAACCTTGGCTCTCCAGCTGTCATAGTTCAACAACTCCCATCATCCACAACCACAACAGCTTGAGAACCATTGTTGTCTACCCTGCTTTGCAGTACAGAATGCTTGAACTAAGGTTCTGAAAGGAGGTTCTCCTCCTCCTGTCAATCAACCAGGCAGAGACAATGACACTGGAACTTTGGGAGGAAGAGAGTCAGAGAAAGAACTGGGAGAAGGCAGTGAGGGAGAGAGGAAGCAAGGAAAACCACTGAAAGTTGGTTTTAACAGTTACATGAGACACAGTACATATAAAGATAAAAAGGAGAAAATATGCCAAACAGAAAAACAGAAGACACCCTAAAAATCTTTTTTTAAAGAAATAATAATAATGAAAGAAACAAAAAATACTATACAAAACAAGAAAACAAAGAAACTTATCTTGACAAGGTTTCCCCAAGCTTACATTTCACCCTCCTGCTGCCCACCAATGGCTTATTCTGTCCCTTCCTCAGCAATGTAACACTTGAAATTTCAGGTCTGACACATTTTTGTTGCAGGTTCCACTTGTAGCATTACAAGTTCCAATGACTCCTTAATGAAGTCATGTTGTCACTGTCATTGTCATGAGACAATATTGGCCACAAAGATGACCCAACTAGATTGCTGTTGACTAGCTGCTTCTCTTTTATCCTCATATGTCAACAATAGAAGACTGTAGCATCTTTCCTCCTTCCCAGTCTATTGAATCCAATTGCCTCTCCTAACAGGAGTACAAGAAAGAATAAAAGACATACCGAATGAATTCCAAGATTTATCATCTATTTTGGACCAAGAGATTTTTTTGAAGCATGAAAAATAAATTGGTCAGGCTATCTTACTCAAACATGAAAACATCACCTAAAGAAATTCTTACAAAGGATGTATTAATGAAATTTCAACATGGCCCAACATCAAGGCCTGATATTGTGCCTATAAAATGTTACATCTCTGTAATTAGAAACATTTGGCTTGGCTAAAAATTATGAAGCTCTTGTCCAAACAGGACAAACTGGAATATAAAACTATCCAAGATAAAATCAAAACAGTCCTTTTTCTGCCCCCTACCCATCCCTAAAAAATAGGCCAAGAGGCATTCAAAAGTATCAGAACATGCATATATAAGTTGATTTGAAAGAGATGCATCCACGCATGTTGCACAGAATGAGAATGTCAAACATCAGTTGGACTGAACTTGTTTCCAAAGCCGTCTAATCTACTTTAGATAGTTGCAATAGCCATACAACAAAACAACTGTCAATGTCGTACTTCAAAGTATATAGGGAAATGGCTCCCAGATCTGTATATATGTGGTTATTCAAACATGCGTATGATAATTTAACCACACATTTGTCATGATTTAGAAGCTCTTTTGCATGGTGATTTGCATAGTATATCCAAACTTTTGTCATTTTAGCAAGAGTAATTTAACTGAAAATAAAAAAAAGCTTGTGTTACATTTTAACTGAAGTAGTTTATTATAGTTAAAAGTTTTTGCTAGTTGATTAGCATTATAAACCTTAGAGATTGCTTAAGAACCTTGAAGAGATCACTTAAGCATATTGAAGAGATCGCGTAAGCAGAGATGACTTTAATAAAACAAATGTCTTCTGCAATTGTTAATTCTGGTATTGAAACGATACCAAGTTCAAAGCAAAACATAGGCTATAAAAGGGCCAACTACATGTATGGTTCTTCAAATACTGGATAAAGTTTCCAACGAGTTGACCTCAAGGGAATTTATTAACTTCTATAAGAATTGTTTTTGCTCGTATTTTCAAGCTTGGGGAGGTCCTATGAAGAGTTCTCTCTCTCTCCCATTGAACAATCAACATCCATACCTTCCCTAAATAAGTTCACTCTTTTCACTTATGTGTAGACAAAAACATGTTTGTATACAACAAGGCAGGAGACTACAGGTTTTTTAGGCTCATGTCAGGCCCAAACCAAGAAAAATTTAAACTTAACAAATTTTAGGTTTGCTCTAATTTTTGACATACAGTTTCTAAAGGCTATATTATGCACTCCAAATTTTGTCCAGTGGCTGGATGCTCAGGGAAGTAGTTTAAGACTTCCAAAGGTACTTCGAACGAAGCTGAATTTTGCACGTTTCAATGCTTGTGTTAAAACGGAGAATCTGTTATCAAACAGCTAAACAAATCACAGCAAAACGGAAAGTATTTTTTCTGTTTCTGTCTCAGTGCTGGACACTAATCACAGATCAGACAGAGAACTGCGCAAAAGGCCAGTTATTAAGGCTCCAAGGAATTGTGCAGTCCCTGACCTAGCCCACAGGGCACAACTCAGGGAAGCTTTTGAGCTCTGGGAACAAGGGGATTGTGCAACCCCACAACCTGCCTGATCAACCTTGGGGAAGCTCCTGACTAAAACTTAGTCAGAGTTCCTTTATATACTCTCTGCAAGCCATTCTCCCAGAGCACAGCACATAACTGTAGGGAGGGCTAGTGGGAAAGACAACCGCAGCTCTGGTATTAGTCCCATGAGCTTGGGAAAGGGCTTAGAAAAAGCACATCAAGGGGTTCTGCCAGATTCCCAGCTTAGTCAGACAATCTCAGGGACTCCACAGTTCCTAAGGCTCGGGAGCTTTCCTGAGGTGTGTCTTATGGGCTAAGTCAGGGACTGTACAGTTCCCTAATACTGTAAATACTAGCTCTTTAAGGCTTCTGCACACTTCCTTCTACTGTCCATGACTTGGTCAAAAAACAACAAGAATTTTGAAAGCACCACTGAAATTTAGAGGAGCTTTCAATAAACATTAGAATGCAACTAAAATATATTTTGGCTCAACTCTAGTTGAAACACCTGTCTGAATAAACTTGTCTTGCTAAATATATGCAAAACAAAACTTTTTTTAAAGACTTAAGTCAAACATAAATTTGATTGGATTTTTTTTTTTAAAGTAGCTCATAAAATACATCTCTCAATACCAGTTTCAGTCCCTGGCATCTCCAGTGGTCTGACTTAGTGTAAGGCAGTTTCCTATGTCTCTAGGTTGTAAACCTCTGCACAAACTAAATGCTACCAGTACAAGTGTTAAGTCCCAGAAAGCTACAGCTCAGGATTCATGGAGGTTGAAGTCACAAGCTGGCTATGTCAGAAGCAGATTCCTAGGACTTCTGAAGCAAACCTAGACAGTGCTCAGATGTTACATGTGCCTTTCAAAGCAGCTAACCTGTTACTAGAATCCTCTTTGGTTATGTCTGTGTGTTCCCCTGAGCTTCTTGTCTGATATCTTAAAAACTGGGATACCATGATAACCTGCCAGGTTTGATTTCTGACGTGGATATTGGTGCTTTGCAGGTACCAACAGTTACAGGGAACCCTCATTCTGTCAAAATGCCATTCTGTCTGATTTGCATTCAATTAATCAGCAGCTAGACGCACCAACTCTTGAGCAAGGTTGAAAAAACAGAGGGTGAACATGCATGAGATTGTCCATCTTAGCACAGGTGTCTGCATTACTCTGAAAAGGGATGCATATTGTGATGTATGTATTTCAAATGGAGATTCCTATGCAACTACAATTGGAGCAGGGAATATACGAGCAAAGGCTAATGTGCAATATTAACAAGTAAAATTACACACACACACACAGAGACACAGACACTTTGTTCTTTTGCCCTTCTCAAATTCTGCATCTGGTTACACATCAAGGCAAGGCAGCTAAATGGAATGGGAACTGTGCTACAACCAGCAATACTGTATACACATGTACTCACAATGTATGTCAACAAGCATGCTACAGCCCATCACTATAATGCAGCACTGCTTTTCATGGAGGGTGGGGGGACAAAATTCCCACATTTGCAGAACTATGAGAAACTTGGTGGAGTTGGGAGGATAGCATGGGGAAGCAAAACAGAAGGCTCAGCAGAAATTGACAAGTTTTGCCTATCCACACTGAAAGGGCATTTTCACACAACACAAAACTCATGTTTGAGCCACTTTCACCCGATGTGTGAATGTTATTAATGTAGAACAGAAAGCAGAAGAGAGCCATTAGTGACTCAAGCACAGATTCCAGCCGGTGTAGGTTTTATTCAATGCCATGCTTGCAAATAATTAAAGTCACAATATTATATCAAATCAAGCCTGTTTCTATCATGGTGTGGCTCTTTTTGACATCGGATTTACTCTAAATTAACCTATAATTTGCCATATCACTGATTTATGCCATTCTTACCCTCCCTTAGAATTGTTCCTACATGTTCCCAGAATCCTGGAACGTTCTAGCTAGGGATTGGGAATCCATTCTTTTAAAAATGCATTTTTACCTCTGTTGCCACCCTCCAGAATTGCTTCTTCCCAAGTCCAAATATATACAAAGAGTAACAGTATGTACAGCTACAGCAATTCCCAGGATATTAGTACCCTATGCTGGCTTGTATGCACCCCCAGTTCACACCATTTCCCTGCATTATGAAAAGTTCCTGCATGGCCCAGAATGAACCATGGCCACTCATGTATAGTGAACTGCATGTGAAGCAGCTAAAAGAAGAAACTTCATCTATACTATGTCCTCTTTCCTTGCAGAGAACATACAAAATCTATTTAATTAAAATCTTCATGGGTCACCCAGGTTCATTTCAGCTGGTATCACTGAGAACTCTTAAGGTTTGGGATAGCATCCCAGCATGAAGCCTGGAAGAATAAAACTGAGAAATTTCATTCATGCATATTCTGAATAAGATTCCTAAAAAAAAAAAAAATCTTTATATTTTATTTGCCACTTACAGACACACTTGTTTGATAACAAATTCATCCTTTGGATTTGGGCTTTATATAATCAAGCTGGTATCAAAAGGACTCAAAATCTAGAAATGGAAACTAGGCGTCTACCGTTTCTTTAATCAGCACTGAAATATTCTCTCTTCCTACTCAAGGTCTGCAATATTATTACCAGGGCATGGCAGCTGCAAAGTGCAACTGACTTCATTTTACATGCCCTGTGAAATGCCAAACAAGCAAACAGACAACAAAATGGTGCTGAGCAGGATTTTAAAGCTTTTTATCACTATAATATTCTCGCTCATTCATTGTGCTGGCATTGAAATTTCACTTTAACAGTAGTCCAAAGTGCAGATCTATTATTCTAAGCAAAAAATTAATTGTTTAAAACCTTGAAAATTGTTGGCTCTGTAACTCTGCTTCAAGTTCTCTTAACCAAACCCTACCATTCACCAAAGAAAGATTTCTCACACCCAAACAAGGCAAACAAACTTTCCCTTATCTTCAGCTGACACAGAAACATAGAAACGACTTTGCACATCATTCATGCAAAGTATTTGTCATATGAAATCTCCATGGAGATAGCTGCCGCTTTTTAGGACCAATTTTTACCATTTCAGCAACACATTCTTCAGCTGTCATGATCAAGTGGAATTCCTTTCTTCACCACTACCACCCCAAGAAGTGTCAGCTGTATCTGTCCCAGTTGCATCCTGGGAAGCATCACATGGAGGAAAAGGTCATAATATACCAAAGCAAAGAGCTTGCAATCAAAATATATCATTCCATTTGGTAGCATTCCCATTCATCTAAATGGGAAAACGGGAATATTATTGGCAGGTATATGGGGATACTGAGATGTAGGGCAAAGTGTGTGTGTGTGTGTGTGTGTGTGTGTGTGTGTGTGTGTGTGTGAGAGAGAGAGAGAGAGAGAGAGAGAGAGAGAGAGAGAGAGAGAGAGAGAGAGAGAGAGAGAGAGAGAATAATGTGCAAAATATACCTTCTACTGTGTACACGGTCAGCTAAGATTTTAATTGTTTTATTATGTATTTTTAATTTTAATGTAAACTGCCCCTGAGCCACTTTAGGAAGGGCAATATATATAAATTGAACAAACAACAAGTAGGATCAGATTCCTGACACATGCACACATTTTAAAAAAACAACACAGAAGGATATGCATATGTCACTGTCATGTGTGAAGATTCCTTCAATTCCCCTCTAAGGGTATCTCACCTCATCTCTGGTTCAGAGCACATTCCACAGATCTCTTTTGATACAGCTATGGTAGAAAATGCAAGGGGCACATTTCTGATGCACCTGTTTCCAAGGTTAATAGACCAGTCACATTATATGTCATTTAAAGTGCTGGTTATTACCTTTAAAGCTTTGCACAGCCTAGGACAGTTATTTTAAAGACCACTTGCAACCATATGAACCTACCTGGACATTAAAAGCTGCATCTAAAGGTCTCTTACTCAAGATACATTCAGCAAATACTAGGTCAGGACCTTTTCAGTGGTGGCACTGTGGCTGCAGAAATTGTTGCTCAGGGACATGTTAGGCTCTCACATCAAGGCCTCCTCATTGTTAAACAAGTAATGAAGAAACTTCTATTCTGCCTTGCTTTTAAGACTGACTGGTGGTTTCAGTGCTGGTTTTAATGCTGAGTTTAATGGATTTTACTTTATCCTATTGCTCACGCAGCAGGGAAGAATCTTGCCTAGCAAGCAAGAGGTCGCCAGTGCAAATCCCCACTGGTATGTTTCCCAGACTATGGGAAACACCTATATCAGGGAACAGCAATATAGGAAGATGCTGCAAGCTATCACCTCATACTGCACAGAAGATGGCAATGGTAAACCCCTCCTGTATTCTTCCAAAGGCAACCACAGGGCTCCGTGGTCGCCAGAGGTCAACATTGACTCGACAGTGCAAGTTTAGTTTGCTTTATTGCTTGTTTTATTGCATTTCTTTATATTTCTTTTCAATGTTGCAGTTCTTGTTTTTAATATTTGCCTTTTCTGCTTGTTCATTGCTTTGTGAGGATTTTTATGCCATTAAAAAAAAAATAGCCTGCTCAAAGCCACAGGTTCCATTTTAAGCAAGGTGGTCTTAGGAAACAGAGTTGGGATAAGTTCTGTGATGTGACCTCAAAACCTGTGGCTTGTCCAGGTTCAGAAGACTAGATTAACTTGGTATAATGTAAATCTTTGTACTGTTGTAAAGAGTTTCTCTGAAAAGAGCAAACTTTTTTTGCACTTGAATAAATATAGGTAAAGTATTTACGTTTTTATAATGACCTAGATATTTCAAAATTCTCTTTATAGCAATCTTTTAAGTAACAATACTATCAAGCATGATGTTTCATCAGCTAGTAGACCTATTATGGTATTATTAGAGTTCTCGCAATATTTCAGTGTCATAACTCTGCTTGCTTCTGAAGGGAGACTTAACATGTGTAACTTCTGACAACACTAAAAAGGTATCACATTCCTATGGCATATTTATAATACAGAGCAGATCCATTAAATCAGGGGTGTTTTGTTTTTAATTCTAAAGACCACACTGCCAGTTTAAAACTGTCCAGGGAGCCTCACCCCAAAACACAGTTCTGCACAGTTCTGCACGTACAGGAATGTACACACCACGTCCATTTTTTAAAAATGCCCGCCTGATACTGTTCATAGAAACTGGAGTAGCTTTATTCCAAAATAAGATGACCAAATTAGCGGATGCCACACAGTATTCTAATTTATTTCATCTATCTGCAGAATGCCGCTTCCCGCCTCCGCGCCCGAGCGGTGGGGCAGGGTGGCAGGGTTGTGTGCCCGGCCTGAAGAAGCAGGCACGGCAGCACCATCTTGGCCCCCTCCACGTGGCCAGGGCCTGGCCAATCAGGAGAGGGGGCCGGGGGAACCTCTTAGCCCAGGTTGTCCACCCTCAACACAATTCCATGGCACCTATATAGAGTGGAGATGCTCTCTCTCCCTTCATCTTCCCGTCTCCTGTGTAAAGCATCTCCTGTGGTCCCTTCTTTACATGATTCGCTTTAACCATGCAGTAGCATTATACCTGCATCAGCACCAAGTATGCTTAATACTAGCCTGTTAACTCCCCCTTCCAGTTACAAGGACATTCCTGATTAGCATAAAGCAGGGGTAGGCAACCTCTCCCATCATCCCCAGTCACAATTTATTATGGTTGGAGATGATGGGAGTTGTAGTTCAACAACACCTGGAGAGAGAAGAGTGCCTACTCCTGGCAAAAAGCATAGTTACTGATGATTCAGACATAAAGATACACCAAGGATACTGCAAACCGTGGAACCAAAAGGGGCAATTAGTGTAAGAGTGGAGGGAAGGGAGAGGGCAGAAGGAAGTAAGCCGGAAACATGCTCCTGATCTCCTAAACATGGTTGGGAAACCAGGAACAATGCAAAAAGGTAATCGTTACCTGTTCAGATTTTAATTATCTAGTAATCTATTCAACAGGTTCTGTTAAATAAAAACTACGGCTATATGGTGCACCAATAGAGATAAATATCTCATTATGGATTTTGTTGCTATCAGCATTTGAGGGAGAAAAGCCAGAGATGAGAAAAACAGATCTAGACTGCCTATTAAATATATCCATATTTGACTGAAGGTCGTAGGAGGTGCTGAGCTTGTTGAAGAAGCATCCCTTTGTTTTGACTTGAAATTGCACATATGAGCAAAGAGTTACATTCCAAGAGAAAGCAAAGAAATTAACTAATCCAGTTAAGTTAAAAGGTTGACTCTCTTTTTTTTTTACCAGCAGGTGAATCTATAGTACAGGATTTGTAGCATGAAGCATGCAAAACACTACAAAACTCCTACACTTTATATGAACAGTGATTTGTACTAACCAAGTTAATAGTAAAGCTAAGCTCAATTTCCATGTCAAAATGTGCATGTTTTGATATACAGAAAACCTTTCATCAAACAGCTAAACAAATGTTAATACTGAAAGCACGTCTCTGCTTTTTGCCCATGTCCTAGGCACCAATTATAGTTAAAACAAGGCTGGGCAGAAGCCCCAAAGGCAGATCTTTAACCCCTCAGGGAAGTTTCTACAAGTAAGGAATCATGGACTGGGAGAAAGGCTTACAAAGAGTATATAAAGGGAATAAAGGTAAAGTGTGCCGTCAAGTCGATTTTGACTCCTTGCACCCACAGAGCCCTGTGGTTGTCTTTGGTAGAATACAGCAAGGGTTTACCATTGCCTCTTCCTGTGCAGTATGAGATGATGCCTTTCAGCATCTTCCTATATTGCTGCTGCCCGATATAGGTGTTTCCCATAGTCTGGGAAACCTACCAGCAGGGATTCAAACAGGCAACATTCAGCCTGTTAGTCAAGCATTTCCCCCACTACACCACCTAATGTGACATATAAAGGGAATACCAAAGATTTAACTCAGTCAGTTGGGGAGTTTCCTTGACCTCAGTAGTTCAGGCATTTCTCTTCTACCTTGCTCCCAAGGCTTGAGTGCCCTGTGGGCTAGCTCAGGGGCTACACATCTCCCTAGAACCTTAAAAACAAGTGTGTGAGTGCAGTGGGGGTGGGGTGGGTGAGTGGGTTGCTTTTGCACAGTTCCTTCAAGTGTAGAGGACCTGGATGAAACTGACAGAATTTCCCTGCAACATCAATGCATTGAAATGCAGGGGTTGGCCCACCTCCAGTTGTGATTTCAAATTGTTAGCTTGCTTCTGACATTTGCTCTGCACCTTTTCTAGATGCTCCTATATCATTGTCCCTAATGCAATGCAGAGAGAGAGAGAGAGAGAGAGAGAGAGAGAGAGAGAGAGAGAGAGAGAGGAAGGAAGGATAGAACAAGCAAGCTCCTGAGGACCACTCAGCCTTACTACTTAGTTCTATCACAGAGCTCAGAAGGAAATGTCAATGCGAGCCTGTGGAGACCATGATATTGCTGTATATCAAATTGAAACCTAATCATTGCACATCTTTGCAGATTCATCAATATAAGAACTTTCAAGAACAGGAAAAAGGCCAAGTAGCCTCATATATCAGCCACATTTAGCATAAAGTTTCCTATAGCTTTATGATTTCCACTAACAAGATTCAATTATTTCAGTTTCATTGATATTGCCAGAGCTTTTTCTTCATAGGATTTGCCTAGACTGTAGCTGCTTGCACTCCTGTTGGCCATGCAGAAGATAAAAGGAGTATATATTTATTTTATATATCTATATATCTATATCTATATATATATATATTTCCTTAACTGGTCTATGACCGTAATAAACTTTATCAATCTATCTATATGTTTCCTGAAAAAAGGCGGACATGTATTTAACAACAATAGTTAGCATTTGTATAGCACTTTTGATTGTTCAAAGCCCTTCACATGCAATATCTTGTTATCCTTTCAAATACTCAGTAAGTTAAGTGCTAGCCTCATTGTAGTAGAGGTCCCAAGGCTGAGGGGTGTGGCTTGCCTACGGCCATCTAGAAAATTCAAGAAAGAGAAGAGATTCATACCAAGGAAGTCTTGATTAGTAGCTCAGTCTCTTAACCCTGACAGCACACTAGCTCTCCTTGCAACTACATGTATCACAGAGTACACGCTAGACATTCAACTGTCAGCTGTTCAGTCTATTAGGAAGAAGCACATGTTGATGCACTCCATAGGTCTAAGGCAGTGGTGATATCAGAAACACCAAGACAGAGCTACAGAAAGTTAGGGTCCTCTGGTTGTGCCATAGCAAATCCATATAGTGCCTTTTTAGTGAAGCACCAAGACCTAACATATGAAGTTGTTTGGATTCTTCAGCTTTGGACATTACATACTCTATCACAGGGAGGAGAGGAGAGCTGGTCTTATGGTAGCAAGCATGACTTGTCCCCTTAGCTAAGCAGGGTCCACTCTGGTTGCATATGAATGGGAGACTAGAAGTGTGAGCACAGTAAGATATTCCCCTCAGGGGGTGGAGCCGCTCTGGGAAGAGCATCGAGCCTCCCTGGCTTATCCAAGATAGGGCTGAGAGAGATTCCTGCCTGCAACCTTGGAGAAGCCGCTGCCAGTCTGTGACAGACCATAATTTAGATAGACCCATGGTCTGACTTAGTATAACAGTGTTTCTCTGTCTTGTTGCCCCTCATTGCTTCACTGCAAAAGGAAGCGGAGTGAACTTCACTCTGCTTCCTTTGAACAGCCCCTCTGGGCTGTGACCCTGGTTGCTTTAAAAAAATCAGTTCACTTAAGTCTGGAATCTGATAAAACAAGATATCTGACATAAATCTACAAGCAAGTTGAAATGAGGGTTGATTAATTGTGCAAGCAAAGACATGGCTGTGCACTTTTTTGTCTACACACCTTTCCAAGACCTAATAACTGTAAACATGATCAAAGGGGCAGTGCTCATGAAAAATCAGAACCTGGAAGTGTGGTAAAACAATTGCATGAGATTGCTTCGCTTCCATCCTCAAATGTAACACACATTTCAGCCTACCTTTAGAGTCAAGTGAATTAGTCAGGTATGTGGTTGTGGTGTAATGGATAGAGTGCTGGACTAGGAGCAGTGAGGTCCAGATTAAAATTCTCTCTCAGCCATGAAACTCTGAGTGACCTTGGGCCAGTCACCATCTCTTAGTCTGATCAACTCCACACAGTGCCATTGTAAAGATAAAATAGGCGAGGAAGAACTCAAATGTCACCTGGAATTCTTTGGAAGAAGGGCAGGATAAAAAGTTGTGGTATTATATAATTATAATAAATTTAAAATAAATTTAATCTTTTTTTACATTTAAAAGTTGCCCTGTTCCTCATTACATAGATTTTTTATCTGACTGTCTTTAGTTGAACATGTGTTTGGATCACTTGTCAAGCATTAAAAGTCATCCCAGAAGAGCATCACAAGCAAGAGACCCACATTTAGTCTGCACATTTCAAATTTATTAAGAAAAGTGAATCATCATGAGTTGCACAAAATTGAATCAGGGTAGCAGGCATCAAGCCATGACTGGTGGACACACTGCATTTTTTTTCCTGCAGGACCACAACACAATTTCTTAGGCAAGGTCAGAAGTTCCAGAATGTTTTCCATATCTGTGCTGGTTTGCATTTTTTTCATACATCACGTTTCCAAAATTTAAATCTTTGTGTTTCAGGAGCTGGGGGAAATCAGGCTTGTAACAAGCTTCTGCAGCCCACACAAATGCCTGGAGGGATGTATGAACTTTGGATGGGCTGTACATTACCCCTCTCAAGATAGGGCAATCATGCCCAAATTTCTATCTATTTTAGTGCCTATAGTTCTCTCAGCTGTGCTAAAAAGATATTGCAATGACCAGACTAGAAGTATCAGTGTCAGTACAAATCTTTGAGACTGATTTACAATGGCAGACTAAATCAACATGCATACAGAGTATGTGACCATCAAGTAAATAAATGTAAAACCACTCCTTAAACGGTTCTCTCATGGTTTTGTGCTGCATTGTTCTGTGTAGTACAGGTTTTATATCCAGTTTTTATCGTCTTAGCAAGAACATGGAAGTGCTGAAGAACGAAAGTTCCAGGAAGAACATTCCAAGAACGTTAGACTCAGTGTGCAGCAGCTGTGAAAAAGGCAAATTCCATGTTATGGATCATTATGAAAGGGGTTGAAAATAAAAATGCTAATATTATAATGCCCTTATACAAATCTATATTTGGAGTATTGCATACAGTTCTGGTCACCGCATCGTAAGGAGGACATTGTAGAACTGGAAAAGGTGCAGAAGAGGGTAACCAAGATTATCAGGGGTCTGGAGCACCTTCCTTATGAGGCTAGGCTACAGTATCAGGGAATTTTAAGTTTGGAAAAGAGGCAACTACAGGGAGACATGATAGAGGTATATGCAGTCATCCCTTGCCAACCGCTAGGGTTATGTTCTCACAAAACCACATGGTTGGCAAATTCATGGTTGGCGAGACATAGAAATGAATGGAAAACAGGGGGCTAGGGGAACTGTGATCACCTCAAAATAAAGGGGAAATGCTCAAAAATTGCTTTAAAAAATCACCAAAAATCCCTTAATATCATAGGAACATAGGAAGCTGCCATATACCGAGTCAGCCCATTGGTCTATCTAGCTCAGTATTGTCTTCACAGACTGGCAATGGCTTCTCCAAGATTGCAGGCAGGAATCTCTCTCAGCCCTATCTTGGAGATGCCAGGGAGGGAACTTGAAACCTTCTGCTCTTCCCAGAGCAGCTCCATCCCGAGGGGGATGTCTTACAGTGCTCTCACACTTCTAGTCTCCCTTTCATACGCAACCAGGGTGGACCCTGCTTAGCTAAGGGGACAAGTCATGCTTGCTACCACAAGACCAGCTCTCCTCTCCTCTCTTTATTCCTCTCAAGAGGAATAAGCAGATTGAACCTCTTGATATTTTTGAACCCCCAAAATCACTCAAATGTAAGGATGTGCACTGAACCGGCGGTGGGGGGGGAGAGGCCTTACCCCTCCCGCCACGTATCCCCCACTGGCACTCTATTTTAAAAGCGTACCTCCCTACCACCCCATGTCTTCTTCGGCCAGAAGTAAAGGAAGTTCCCAGCACACATGCGCACACCAGGCGCATGCACACGCACAGCGCACTTGTTCACACACACACGACGAGAGCATGAGCACAACGAGTGCGTGAGCACAACGAGCACACGCGTGCCAGGTACTTCCTGTTACTTCTGGCCAAAGAGGACACGGGGCGGCAGGGAAGTACATTGCCGCCCCAGACACTTTTAAAATGGAGCGCCGGCGGGGGAAACATGGTGCGAGGGGTAAGGGCACCCTTCACCGCCCTTAAAGGTATGCCCCGTTTCTTCAAACTGGCCGGACAAAGGGCCTCCAAACAGGTTCGTGCAGATCCCTACTCAAATGCACTTTAAACCACCAAGTCACCAGGCTTCAGCTAGGGTCACCAAAAGGAATGAGCAGATTGAACCTCTGAACCCCCCCAAATCACTAAAATGCCCCCCAAATCACTAAAATACCTCGCCAACCGTGGATACTTGGCTTGTATCCCAATTTCCCATTCATGGATACTTGAAACCATGGTTGGGGGAGATGACTGTACAATTATTCATGGAGTACAGAGAGTGGACGAAGAGAAATTTTTCTCCCTCTCTCAGATCACTAGAAGCAGGGGTAATTTCATGCTAAGAAATTCAGGATCAACAAAAGGTGGAAGTACTTTTTCACACAACGCATTCTCTGCCACAGGATGTGGTTATGACCACTAGCCTGGATAGATTTAAAAGGAGCTTAGACAAACTCATGGAGAACAGGTTTATCAGTGGCTACTAGTCTGGTGGCTATAGGCCACCTCCAGCCTCAGGCAAGATGCTTCTAAATATCAGTTGCAGGGGAGCAACAGCAAAAGAGTCACCTCTTGCCTGTAGACTTCTCAAAGGCATCTTGTTGGCAACGGTGTGAAACAGGATGATGGATAATTCTTGGGCCTGATGCAGCTGGGGTCTTCTTATGTTCTTATGATATTTATAATGTTCTGTGCAAACAATCAGTTATATCCAAACATTCCCTTCCTTTCTCTAGAAGAAACATATTTCGTCTGAGCAAGCGAACCTTTGGATACAGTTCAATAAATTTTGCAAAAACACAGAGATTTAGCACCAAAAAACTAAAATGCTAGTAAGTTACACTATTCAAATTAATACAAATTATACACCTTTTTTAAAAATAAATTGCACACATTTTGAATATGGTTTAGCAGCTTTAAAAAGACAAAATGTGTACACTATGGTGATTTTGGAACTAAAAGAATGCATTACATTTAGGTTCAAAAAGCATTCATTTGACAATTAAAAATGGCATGTATTTTATAGGAGAAGCTACAGTACAGCATTTTAAAAATATAGTGAAAAACATTAAAGCCTGCCATAAAAAAGCTCCAATTCTACACCAAGTTTGCTCAATTCAGAACTCTGTTCTCAGAATTACAATACTATACAATACAAGCAAGTCTGAATAGTTGTTATATATGTTCTTCATTTGCATGCTTTATTCTGAAATCTCTATCTGAGCTTTTGTAGAATTTGGACTTTTTTATTTACATTTTTGTTGCATCGCAGTAGGAAATGTGTGGTTAAGTTGTTGGTGACAAGGATGACTGCTTGTCATAAAGGAGGAACATATCATTCAGGGTTGAAGCTCCACTTCTCTTGCAGACATGCCTGCAAGTTTTCATATCTTTGCAACCAGGAGGATTAGAATTTTGCTAGTTAATAAAAGACGAAATTTAGAATTATGTGCTGATATTTTATTAAAACATTTCCAACCTATCCCTCCTATAACTCGAGGTAACTTGCAACAGTTATAAGCTTCTGCCACAAAATTCTGCATAGTAAAATCATGCCTGACCATAGTTCTCAGCTTGTCAATCAACACATGAGGAGGTTTAAAAATTCTGTTTATAGCATGCTGAACAAATGATGAGCCGAACAAATAAAACACTCAAGTGACTGTTTCATCACAGGACCAGCTTCATCATACACACTGACATACTTTATGGATCATGTCCAAGGACAAGATACATCTCAAGGCTATAAAACTGAATGGCTTTGAAATGGGTACAGGAAAGCGCCGGAGGGCACAATCCTGCCCAACTTAGTTCTTTTTATGTCAAATTAATTTAAGGGAAAGCTAAGGATCTACTTAATTCATCCCCACTTAAATAAATTGAAATAAAAAGTGCTTAACTTTAGCTGGATTATGCCCAGAGGAGATAACATGACTGGACCATTTTTCTGTTGATATAAACTTCTCAGCTCCATTGAGCTCTTTTTGCCAAAAAAGGGCTCAGTGAATTGCAAGTGCTTCTGTTGCTCTCACGAACGACCAAAAAAGAATCAGTCTGTTCTTTTATTTCCTCCCAATTTGTGTAGTCAACATGATAGAAACTTTGCAAACTAAATACAATACATTTAATTAAAAAAACATTCATTAATGAAGGCCTGGGTCCAGAGAACCATGCAATTAGTCTTGTGTACCCAAGAGGGCTTTGAATGTATACCACTCAAATACTGGTCCCATCATCATATCACGTGGCAAACCATATCTGAAACTGAAGGGAGTCTTTGCAGCAATCTGTGATACAAATTTATGAACCTGCTGTTCAGAGGGGGAAAGTCACAAATCCCACTGGGGATGCCCAAGCCCTTGGGTGCATCTAAAGTGGTTCTTTGGATCCTAGCCACAATACTTAAATATAGAACACACATGAATGAATTCAGGTGCAGCAAATTTAAGAACAGCTGTGCCGTGTCTTTTGGACAAAATCTGGGAGGGGAAATTCTGAATTTCCAGGAATAAATTCCAGACTTTAACAACATTATGAATTTTTGCAGTTTTAAAAATGGGGGAGGGGGTGTGTTCTGCTTTTTCAAAGCAGTCTTTGATCTTGAACACCTTCCATTTTTAGACATATTATTTCAGGCACTTTCTAAACACTATTTGGTCATACACTTTTTAAGTGCTTGGAGAGACAGGTTACAACTTATTTCAGTAACCTGATTTTCTCACAGGTCGCAACCATGCAACTGAGCAACAAATATTAGAAATGACTTTCAAAAGCATATTTTCTTTGTACATCTACATGGCTCTGAAGTTACAGAACAGCAACCATGCTAATGTTAAGCGTTATTAATGTTTGCCACTGAAGCCTTGATAGCCTTTTCTGTCACAAAGTCCTAGCACAATGGGTGATGATGTGGATTTTACAATGTTAGCCTCTTTTGTGAAAGGAAAAAAACCAACATGTTATTCTCCCTTCGGTTGCAAGACTCTGACAGACGATCATGAACGCTGCTATGCACAGTGCAATACAAGGGGTCAGATTCTGACACTGCTGGGGCTGTTTTTGCATCATTTTTTTGATTTGTGTCTAGACCGTAATAATATTATGACAAAACGGTTTGTCTTGTATGTAGTCTAGTTTGACCTAACAAACCCATCCTTTTAAAAAGCAATTTTGTCTAGAGAACTTTTAAAGATATAAAATTCAGCAAATGTAAACACATTTAAAAACTCTGCCCCATAAGGAACGGGGACTGGAGGATAAACACAACTCACAAGAAGAATCACACTTAGCCTTTCTAGAAATCTGTTCCTTGTAGTGTTTCTGGTTATTCAGCAAACCAACATGTTGAACATCAAATTCTACAGTTTTGGATACCAGAATCATCAGGTGGGAAATCCTCTATAAGCAGTTCTCTATTTAGTCACTAAACTATAGTGTATAGTAAGGAAATGATAGAGCATTAGCACATTTCCTGTTATCAGCTTTAACTTTGATGACTGGCAGAAGTAAAAAAGATACTTCATATTCAGTGGTTAACTCTACCAATTCTTATTATTCTAGCAATGTTCTGGTGAGATATTTTCCCCACTCAAACATGAAGAAACAGACAATAGATATCCATTTACTCCACAGTGACCATCAAATGTCCATCAGATCATAAACAATCTTGAGACCAAGGTCTGATTCTCAAATGTGCATTTTACTCTTTGAAAGTTTATTTTTTTCTTTTCCAGCCCCCAAACATTTAATCCTGACGTGGCAACTAGATCTTACATAGAACTATAGGACTGGAGAGCTCACAACTTTAACTGCCCCCCCCCGCCAAGTTATGCACTTTTACATAAATGCTTTCTTTCAGACTATACGAGCCTTTTTCTCTTGTTCTGCAAGTTTACATATATATTTCTAAATGGACTTTATTAGAACAAAACATGGTACACAGTTTTTTTAAATATCTACCACCAGAAAGTGGTAGAAAGTTATGTTCTATTTTCCTCTGTCTTCATAACAAATTTCTTTCACATAACCTAAAAGTGATCACATAAAGCAGAATCTTGAAGGCATAACTGGAGACTTTCTATAAAATACCATTCACAATATTAGTCTGTTTTTAGTCTTAATTCCAGATAGCTCTGTTCAGAAACCAGGAAGAATCTCTTAGACCTAACACATAATGTCAAATTAGAAGATGCTTAAAAAAAAAAAAGAACATTCCTTATTTAAACTGGGAAAATAATTTGAGTTTCCTTACCCCCCCCCCATAAAGTTCATATAAATTCAACTCAGTGCTTTTCTATTAGAAGCACTCCAAAGACACCTGTGTGCAATTCAAAGTACATTTTAAGCAAAAGACAACATTCAGAGAAGGGTGATGGGGAGTGAGTGGAAAGCGGGAGGAGAACGATAGTCTTATGCTTCACTTGAGGAAAACTTGTGCTTGTTTAAGAAGAAGTACAGTCCATGTAAATACACTGATGGATTTTATAGGTCTGTTCTAATGCAAATGCCCCTGGTCACCTTAGGCTTCCACGGTATGTAAACAAGTGAAGTGTCAGCTTTCTTTCCTGAAGATCCGGCAATTTCTGATCTCAGCACTGCTGTGAGCTAAAGTCATGTTACTGATGCTGCAACTTGTACACTTCTCACTATCCACTATCCTTTAATGAACTGATTACATTATGGTACCTAGCTTGGATACAAATGCAACAGCTTTTCACTAGATCTCTAGTGAAGACAACTCTGGACAAGAGGCTGCTGAGTAGTGGAGATCTCAAGAGAAGTTAAGCATCCTGAAAGAGAAGACCTTCATCATAACAATGGATATGTCACTATAATTTTTCTAAAGCTTTTCTGCAGATTTACTCTACAAATTCAATGTTCACAAATAGCGACTTTAGTTTCTTAAAATGTTGCCTCTGGGAGAAGATAATTTGGGGGCACTAATACAATTTTGGGAAAGCCTAACTTAAACCTGTTCCATGTGCAGAAAGCGTTCAGTTCCACATAACACCACCATTTGAACAGCAAATAAAAAGAATATTTAAATTATTAAACTTAGTTTAAAACAATGAGTGTTTATTGTTTTAGACTTGTAGATAAACCTGAAGTAACACCTGAAAAAGAAACATGTATCTGTAAATGCTCCATGTAGCGGGGGAAATGCTAGCATAAAACAGATAACATATTACAACTAATTGCCTTTGAAACAACAATCTTATGGACAAACTAAGTTTAAAGGGATGTGTCAAATTACAGCAGATATGCATTTCTAATTATCTTAAGGCATTTCTTATGAATGTTGTATATGAGGGGGGGGGAACATTACAGAGAACACATTGTACAGTGATTAAAGAACATAAGAAAGGAGCAGAAAAAGAAAGCAAAGACTTAGGAGATGCATTTCTCAGAAGCTGATCCTGTAACAAATCAAACCTCATCTTATGCTGTCCAAACTGAAAATGGAGATTTCTAAAGAAAACAGGGCCTAATTGGCAGTTACACCAGGCACCCTTAAATCAACCTGAAACCTAACATGAACCCAGGATGTTCAGATCTGCAAACCCTATTTTTGTTTGATTTAACAGAAGTGATATTCAGGGACAGAAATCTTGTTAAGGACCATGAGAAGGTTCAACATCTGCCAACAAAAGTGCTGTTGCATTTGTGACTCTTAAAGCTGGAGAGCTCATTCTCTTCTTAGGGGAAAGAAGAAGTTAATTCACAGGGCACATTAGGCTTGCAATTGTCAAAGAGCAGACATGTCAATGCTATCATTATCAGGCAGATCGGCCAAGCGTTTAATGGTAGAATCTGGAGACATTCACTCGGCACTATCAAAATGACATCATAACTAAAGCAGCCTTCAGCATGGAGGGACACGCAACAGCACAACACTTGCCCACTTTCACACTTTTGATCCCCTAAATCAATTGCGTCACACTACCCCACAGAGGCACCCTTTGAGAAGGCAAACCCTGCTTTTAAACACCCTGGTTTAAAATTATCATTTGGGCAGAATATATACATCTATCTAAGCACATTTTTAAAGTAGTACTTGTAAACAGCCCCATTTGGAGAACTGGATGGAATTCAAAACCATTCACTGTGTTAGGGAGGAATAGCTGTCAGCTATTCACAACGTACATCAAAATTTCAGACATTTCTCATTACTCCAGTGATCTTCACTCTTGACTACTGTAAGAGGGTGAGGTGAAAGAAGAAGACGTTCAATTAGAAATCAGCCCTCTACATTGTTGATTAAGTGCTGTGCTACTCAGTTTCTTGCCTGATTTCATATATAAAATCATACAGATGACCACATTCTTCACAGACATGCAAGACACACAGACTTTTGAGTAAACGAGCTCTTTATGAGCTGTTTGAAAAAGACAAGGATTCAAAGCAGCACTCTTCAGACTCTGCATCAGCAGCAACTACTATAAATAGCACCAGTTCCCCTAAATTACAAATTTGTTAGCATTATCCTCCCTGCACACATACACAGCAACACACCACCAGTATTTCGGAAGGTATACAAAGTTATTGTAAGGGAAATCTCACCTTGCATAAGAAGCATAAGGGAGAGAAAAAGTTAAGAAAGCAAACAGAGAATCTACAACATTTGAGACTACCTACAAATAAGGTTTTTGCTACTGAGAAGCAAGCAGAGAGAGAAACCCCCATAGTGAATTGTAGATTCATTCCAAAGCCCTTTGCCTCTTATTTGCACAACCTATTGATGTACTTTTGCAGGTCACTTACTTTTCAGTTACGTTTGAACCCTGAATAATCATGAAGACTGAAGCAGCTGGGTTGGGGGGACTTCTGAAGGTTTTGGTTTGGTTTGCAAATAAGTTTCTTTCATTGAACAAAAATCCAAATTATGCAAATCTGCTCCCCGATAGGTAGTGAATATTCAATAAGATGGTGATACTCTCCTATCCAACACCCTGGACAGGACAGATTTATGAAGCAACGTCACCAGTACGCCTTGGTCCTTGTTGAAGCATCTTGAAGTTAATTAAAGCTGTAAATGTCCACCACCACTGCCACCATCCCCCATCCACCCTCTCATTCAGGTTTACTATTTCAACATCAAACCAGCCAGGAGGAGCAGAGATGAGAGAGGGCTCTCTCCCCCTGCGTTTTTGCACACTTAAGGAGCCTTCTTCCAAAGTCAGTGAACAATGAACAAAGATTTGAGTGATCGAAAGCGCGGAGGGGGGGGGGGAAATATTTTCCACAGAAATAATCAAATCCGGTGGAAACGGGCAAAAATATAGCTGCTAATCGGGCAAAAATATAGCTGCTAATATTAAACTAGGAAAGAAAACAGTCTCCTCCAAGCTTGATTGTGCAAAGGCGTGCAGCCAACCCCTTTCGGAAGAATTTAAAGCAGGAAAAAAAGAAAGAGCTAAATGCAGCCAGCCTTCCTTATTTTCAGCCCTGAATGAGACCAAACAAGGCTCCTAAACTTAATTATGACACTTAAAATAAGCTCCCCCCCCCACCGCCTCTCCCTTTCACACACACAGAGAGGAAGGCACCAGTGCTATCCGTATCAAGCAAAGGAGATCAGCTCAGCAAAGACGGCCCCTGTTGGAATTATTTTAAACTGCACAGAAGAGATGAAGGGGGGGGGGGGCAGAGAGACCGAGCTTTAAAAGTGGACCCCGGGTGTTAGCCTGCCGTGCAGAGACACATGCCTGTTTGTCCAAGCGGTCTTTTCTCCCTCCCGCGCCCCCAGATCGGCTCCTTCCTCCCGCAGACTCTTCGCTGCGCCTCGTCTCTGTGTCTGGCCAGGTGTTTCCAAGAGCAAAGCACAGCTCAGGCCGGCAAACTTCGCATCAGGGCCAAAAGTGAGCATGGAGGGGCTCTGACAACTCGCGCCTCCGCCTAGACACTATGATAGACATAACAAGATCCTCTCAACAAAAACCCCTTGGACAATGGCACCCATGCGCACCTCCCGAGAGAGGCTCCAGCCCCACGACCCCCTCGGTCGGTTTTTTGTGTTTTGCTAATTCCCAGGCTCCTTCCCCACAGCCCCCAGATTAGAGATCGCTGCTGTCTACCAAATAAACAAACACCGGCACAATATTTAAAAACAAACTCCCAACACTGAAATGGAACTCTAATGCATCCGGTTCTTCGAGCCACTGATCATTCACAGGGTTTTGCTGGTTCGTTAAAAGGCAACCTTGAGCTGTTTTAAATTATGTATCCAATGGTATCCCCTACTCCAGTGCTTTAAGGCACAGAAATTGACACTGTTTGCTTTTTTAAACTTTCCCAGCGCCCGGGTTTCTTTCTCCCCTCGCTCCCTCACTTCCTACCTCTCGATATATTATTCAATATTGGCCAACACTGCAACAGATGGGCGCGTTAAGAGCTGGGATTTTTCCTACTTCAGCATCAAAGCATTCTCTCTCTTGTTTTTCCTAAATAACTTTTCAGGGTTGCTGAAAATCTAGATTGCTTTAAAAAAAAAAAAAAAAAAACAGAGAGAGAGAGAGCTATGAAGGTTTTCAGTTCTGCAGAGTAAGAATTCCCGGAAGGAGAGGCAAAAAGCAAAGATCAAGGCAAAGGCCACCCACCCACCCCCCAAGAAAAAAAAGAGAGAGACTAGTGCAGCGACTTCAATCACAACCACGTTCCCACACCGCCCCCCCCCCTTAAATAAAACTCTGCCACCCACCCTGCAGAAAGCAAGACAGCGCGGCATTCAACACAATTCACTTGCAGGAATCAGGGCCCCCTCTTTCCTCTGCCTCTCCACGTAAGTTTCCTTTTTAACCTGTTACTTGAGGTCGTGTCTCCAAAATGCCCTCGATCTCTGCCTGGCAGGTGCCTGCTTCCTGCGCCGGGGGTGGGGTGGGGGGGATCTCATGCATACTCCTCCCTCTCATCCTACCCCCCATCCCTTGCCTCCAGCACCCCTTGTAGGTTTTGCTTAAAAAAAAAAAAACCCGCTTATAAACCGCTCTGAAATGCAAGTGCAAAACGCACCCCCCCCCCCAGCCCCGCGCTCTGTCTCCTCCGGCATGAATGCCACAACGCTACCTCCAAAGCATTAAGCACGGTCGCGCTTATTCGTAACAAGAGGTCGATTAGACAGAGCACAAAATGGCAGGGCTCTCTCTTCAAAAGGCGAGAGAGACCCTCGCCGAAGTTTTGACACATGCGAGCCACAATGGCAGGCAAACTTTGATCGCAATCCGTGGGCTGGGCGCAAGGCAAAGCATGGGGCGAGGGCGCTATTTCTTTATTATTAGCAGTAGTATTATTTTTAATTTTTAAATATCCCTAGATCTCACTCTCTCCAAACTGACACGCCGTGGCTTGCCACTGGAGGAAGCACAGGCGAAGGGGAGGCGAACCTATACTACACTTGCACGATGTGGGGGGGGGGGGGGAGAGTCACTTTTGCAAAGTTTGCGGTGCACCAATCTTTAAAAAAAAAAATTAATGGGGGGGGGAGTTTCTGAGCAACTTGGGAGTATTGCTTCGGACAGGAGCATTCGGAGTGGATCGAAACCCTCCATCTCCGTTATTGGAAGCCGGGTGAAGTCTTGCCTTTCTTCTTGTCCACTCCCCCCACCCCGCCCGCGCCCCGGCCCGGCCAAGTAACGGATTTAAAAAGAGAGCGAGCCAAAGCGCCGGCTGGCTCTCTCGCTCGCTCCTCCAGGCTAAGTTCTATAGCGCCATGCAATGGCTCCTTTGCTCCTTTCATTCTTTTTTCCCCTGACAGCCTTTGCTTGCAAACGTCACTGCTATGGATATTTAATTATACTGTATTTTTTAATCACGCAGGCCCCGTTGCGATGATGCAGAAAGGGGACACAAAAGCCCCACTCCAAACTGACTTTGGCAACCTCCGGGGTGCGCGCCCCTGCTTTTAATTTTTTTTTCTTTTTTAAACCCACACAACTCCTATCCTCCCCCCTCCTCCTCTTCTGATTACAGCCCCCCCCCCCGCCCCCGCGGCAAGAAAATAAAAATAAAATAAACTGGGCTCCCTTTTGTCTTTGCCTTACCTTCCCAGTTTGTTTTAAAGCAAAGCGGAGGAGAAACTCCTGCACGTAAACGAAGCGTTGTAAAAGATTGTGTTCAATGAATAATGAAGCATAACCCCACATGATTGACTTGATCATTTGCTCGGGCTGAGAAGGGGGGAGAGAAAAGTGGCCAAGGGGAACTCTCTCGATCGGCCACTCGGGCCGGCTCTCCGAAATCTTGGCCAGCCAGCCCGAGGACGAGGAGGGAGGGGGCAATTTGCATCTGCCGCTTTTTGGCGAGAGATCCCCCCCCCCTCCTTGCCTTGATCGCGATCAGGCAACCTCGCAAGACATGCTCAGCTCTCAGCTTGGACTCCCCCTATCTGGTAGGTGAAATGCATTGTACCATTAAAAAGGCACTCCATTGTCGTCTTGGCATAATTCACAGCAACTAGATGGGTCTTGCGGCATTTAGCTTTGATGAGCCAAATGCTGAACCCTTGATATAATAATCTACAAAGAATGGGCTGCGATCGTCCATTTTTTCCCCCCTCTCGCGCCTTCTGTCTAAGCAACTCAGAGGTTGGGGGGAAAGCATTTAACACCGAGCAGTTTTGGGGCATGACCTTGAGCCCGTGTAAACACACTTATCGAAACCCCAGCGATGCCTCCAAGACGCCCCCCTCCCCACAACGCCCCCGCTTCGGATCCAAGCATAGATCAACCCTCTCTCTCTCTTCCCTTGCCTGTCATTTCCCCTAAACACATCCGAAGATCTCTCCTCGTTGGGGGGGGGGGGAGAGCGAGCGGGCGAGGAGGGAGGGAGGGAGGGGGGCAGTATTTAAGCATCGCTTCTTACCTGCTCTGGAAACTATTTCAAGTCTGATTCTTTGAAAAACTCCAGGGGGAAACCGTGGTGGCCGGCAGGATCGCGCAGCATCAGTCCAAGAAGCTCCAGCGCTTAAGAGAAGTAATCAACGATAAAGTGACGTTGATCTGCACTGTAACCTTGTGGCGTATTTAATGTAAATAAGCAGTTATGTTGCCAATCGCACGCATGCAAACACAGAAAGGTCTTCAGCGTTGCATTTTGATGCTTTCCATTAAGGCTGACTTTATTTACATACACTATTTAGGGGAAGGGGGGGAGGAGAGAGGAGATCATGATGGTACGAAGACAATACTAGTGCCAAATGATTATGAAAATATGATTTTAATTAATCACGTAGTAGGCAAGGAAATTAGCATACGGTAATTAAACTTCCAGGGGGAAAAAAGAACGAAAGAAAGAAAGAAAAACGCCATGGAGGTTCTCTGCCTTATGGGTCTGGAATAATCAAGAAATATATTGATATAGATTTTTCATCAGAGATTTTCCCCCTTTCCTGTCCAGTACTTTATCATCAAGCAGATAACTTTTTGGAAAACAACTTTAACAAGGTTTATGCACAGAGGAAGGTTTAAGAAATAATGCGTAGCCAAGCAAAAGAAGGGGGGGGGATACTCTGGCTAATAAGGAGGAGAAGGGGGCAGAAGAGGGGGTTAAATTGGGGTGGGGGAGAGAAGCTGAATAATGCAATTATGGATTCTGTGTCCCATAGTTGACAAAAGCATAGTGCCTCAATAGACTCTTTGTGGTGGGATTATATAATGATTGTGGGGTAATTATGGGAAAAAAGGAGATTTAGTCATAAAAAGTATCAAAATACACCAGCTTCTTGTAAAGGGAAAAGCTAGCTCACGACATTAGGGGCATGTTAATAGGAAAGGGGAGGGGGGAGAGAAAGGAAGGATCCAAAAGGGCTGACAAATAAAGAGAGACTGTGATGCGCATGATTAAGAAGAGATGGAGACAGATTGATTATTCAAAATGCCGAGCCACAGGGACACTTAAAACATTGATTCAGGTAACACTAGTTTCATCTCAACTGAAATGAGTTCCCTGAAGATGACTGGCATACATTTTAAATCAGTTTACGCCATTAAAAAAAAAGTCAAAACAACATCACAAGCAGAAATCTTCCAGCATAAATGCAGAAGTCCATGTAGTGGAGGAGAAAGTTTAGATTTCTGACAATTCCCAGGAAGATGAGAGAGTGAGGCTAAGGGTGTGTGTGTTTAATTACCTCTCTTAAATGATTCTATCATTTCTCTCCATCCTATTTTAGGAAGAAGGCTTTTTAGTTTTTTTCATGTTACTACATTAAGCTTCTTTTTATTCCTCATAGGGATGCATGACTTTTTATGCAACTGCCAAGAAGTGGATTTTTACAAAATGACTGAAAAATTAGGAAGCTGCCTTCCTCTCCCTCCGCCCACTTTTCTAGTTTTGTTTCAACAAGTTTACAAACAGTTTGCACAACTAAGTGAACTGGGAAGTGAAGAGGGGTTTAATGCCCATGCTCCAAAGTTTAGGAATTCACTCTGCACTTTGCAGTTTAATGTATCTGAAATTCTCTTTGAACAAATTCCAAAATACATTTTTTTCTATAGAAATTAGCATAGCAATCACATCAATAATATCACTATCGCTATGGGAATGATAACTGGAGCAGTGGGGGTGTTCTTTATTTCAATTCTTCGTGGATCAACTGATTATATTCTCTCGTCTTTTGAATTTGTTATTGTAAGTCAAGTGATTCTTTATAAGTGACAGCCCTGACAAAGAGATGAGGATGGGAAAGCAGGTCGAAAGGAAGTCGCCATATGGACTTTTAAAAAGGCACTCTTAGAACAAGATAATGGGGAAATAGATGTTGCCTTTTAACCCTTCATAGTCTCCTTCACCACCTCATAAAACTACTACACTTTACACACATACCCCTCTATCTTCCATGTCAGTTAGTTCATAACTGATTTCTGGATGTGTCACAAAAAGCTCCATATGAAGCAAAAATGAAAAGGTAAGCCATATGATAAAGACTGGTCTAATGCTTACTAAGTCAGATAAATGAACTATGTAGCCTATCATACTGTCTTCAATTGTGGCCCATACTGAATGATATCAAAAGGTTCTCCCATATGAGCTGGGCCTCCTTAGGATGATGCAGGCAACTGCCATGGGGGGTCCATGTTTTTTTCTTCTAGAATGCAGCTTGAGTTATCCCAGTTTTAGACCACTAACATCTAAGCTGGTTGTCAGTGTTGGGATGGAAATCAATGAGGCAATCACTTTTCTTCATTTCCAGTCTTTTGCTCTGGCCCATAAAGTTGCAAGTATAGCTAAGCCAATGACGTTCCTTTTCTTGTTGGTGGCAAGAGTGATGGTTATGAGCACCTTCAGTCTGAACCTTCAGTCTCATTCTCTCTTACATTTGAGTAAGTTCAAACTTAACTCTTGAACCGTGAACTTCAAGGAGTTGAAACACGGAACTTCTTGACTTGGAAGGCCTACTGTGATCAAATATTAAAACCCCTACAGCAGAGCAGAACCTGAGTCTCTGACGATCCTTACATAAAAGTTATCATTTAGAAAATCTATGTTCTGACTATTTTGGCTAATAAGTCATAAGGGTCTTCTTCCATTATCTTTTTTATCCTTTGGTCACAATCCCAAAGGATGATAAATATTGTGTTGTCAGCAGGGACGGGGAAGAGGAACAAAACAAGTTTGACATCTTTGTGACCCTAATGAGTAAAATGTTAGAGAAAAACTGCACCAAATATTTTCTTAACTCTAATATGCAATATCTGCCTGGTGTAGGCACCTTCCCACTAGAAGAAAGAAAAAGATAGACCTTGAAGGACCACATGTCTTGGAGAAGCCACAGGTATGTCATAGGAGGACACCCTACTAACATCACTCTAGCAGCAGCACAGTTCTTATAGTGATTGCATTGGTTTGGATCAGCTACCTCTATCTGGCTCAGAATGGCAAAGGTAAGTGTCAGACATATGTCCCCAGTTGCAGGGAAGTAACAGCAGGAGAGAGGGCATGCCCTCAGCTTCTGCCTGTGGGCTTCCCAGTGGTATCGGATAGGCCACTTTGTGAAACAGGATGCTGGTCTAGATGGGCCTTGGGCCTGATCCTTATGTTCTTATGACCAAGAGCCAGATTCAAAGCTCTACTCAGCCATGAAGTCCACTGGATGACCTTGGGCCAGTCACTATCTTTCAGCTTAACCTAACTTACAAGGTTGTTGTGCGAATAAGATGGGGAAATAATTCAGTATGCCACTCTGAGCTCTTTGGAGAAACGTGGAAAAGAAATATAACAAATAATTAGTAATAATAGGGGGCTACCACTGGCAAGAAGCCAGTATATACAGCCTCCCTAGCAAATGCACTGGTGCAGGCACATCTTTAGGCAAACCATTAATGTTTTCGTTATCACTCTCTCATGCACACATACAGCTGAAATGCATAAATCTGTAAAGAGAAAATATCTCCCCAAGTCTTGGATGTGTGTCCCAAACTAATAATTTGTCTTGCTTTCTATTCTCTTCTATAAAGTGGCAGCCTGCAGAAGACAGAAAAGCAGATGTTCTCAAGGAAGGGAAGTATTTACAGAGAAAAAGCTCTTACCCCTCACCTTTAGCAACTCTGCTCAGCGAAACAGCTATTATCAGGCAAAAGTATGTGGGGGGGGGGAGACACAGAGCCCTTATTTTCAAGATAAGTGTATATGAGTTAAACTGAACCAGATTAAACTGATGCAAACTCTTCCAGAGACACTTAGGTTGCCTGGAGAATATCTTGTTTTCATTTACCCTAAACCCATTCTCAGCTCACCTGAGCTAAATAGAAAGAAGTCCCTCAGAATAAACAGGCTATTCACTAATAAAATTTAAGTCCCTGCCTTTAGGTGCATGCAAATCTCTGTGCTTGCAATAATTTAATGCTTTTCAGATTGCTGTGTATGGGAAGACAAAAGAAAGTAGGCCAGCTGAGGCAGGAAGGATCCTGTCATGATCCAAGGATAGCACATTAGCAGATGGAATGATAAAGGAAAACCACTTCACTAGAAAACTAGTACGGACATATGGGAGCATTGGCTATTAAATTGAAACTCATGATGGAACCCCAGAAATTTGGGCTCATAGGACCAGGTCTGATCTGTAACATTTTGTACCCACACAATGACTTTTGAAAGACATTCTGTCTGCAGATAACACATGGAAAACCTATATCTGAAATCTTTGTCTAATGTTACAAGATAAGACTTTGTGTTCATAAGATGATCTTTGGAAAAGTAGTTCTCACAGATAGACAACATGCTTAAAGGATGCCTTCCCAAAGCTATCATTAGAGAGCAAAAAGTGTTGCCCCTTACTGATTCCTCACATCTGGAAATTTTCAGGTTCATATGCATACATATTTTTAATTGTTTTAAGGTGAAGGGTTTCAAATGGCTCCACAAACCAAGTAAAACACCAGGCATCCCAATTCTATGCATGTTTACTCAGAAGTAAGCCTCACTTGATCTAATGGCATTTACTCCCAAGTAAGAGGCTTTCCAGATGGTGATTTATTCCATCTTGACTGTTAATTCCCACAGGCAATGTAACTGCTTGACCAGATAACATATAGCCTTTCCTAGATTGTTTGTCCACAAATGATCATCCAACCCATGAGAGAATCTGTACCTTTTCAATCAACTTTTTTAGTATATTGAATGTGCAGGGCAAAATGTTGTGAAATAAGAAACAGAATGTGGACTACTGCAGTGCATTCCACAGAAATGTGGTTAATTGTGTGAGTGGTGACAAAGGACGGGGTTGGCTCTGAGGTTGTTTGTTTATTTAAAATATTAATACCCCGCCCCTCCACTACATTTCTGCTCAAAGTGGCTTACAACATTAATCAACTAGATACAATGTGAAATAAAAGACTAATAAAATATTTAAAAGTTAAGTTAAACAAGTTAAAAAACCAGGCTAAAATGACATTTAAAATTACATTTTAAAAGAAGTTTCAAATCGAGTTATTTAAAAAGCTAAAAACTGAGAACTATAAAAACTAAAGAACCTACCAGATATAAGCAGCAGATAAAACATTAAAGAGCCTCTTTTAAAAGATGTGTTTTTAATTGTTCTTTAAAAACACTGAGGGAGGAAGCATGGTAAAGCTCTTTGGGGAGGATGTTCCAAAGCTGATAGGCCACAATTGAAAAGGCCCTGTCTCCGGCCCCTCCCAACAGGATTTCTGTTAGTGGCAAGGCCATGAGCAGGGCCTAAGATGATGAGATGAGGGCCTTGGCAGGTTCATATGGGCGAATGCAGTCCAACAGGTACCCCAGCCCCAAGCCATGTAGAGCTTTAAAGGTCAAGACCAGCGCCTTGAATCTAGTCCAGAAGTGGAGCGGTAACCAAAGAAGCTGCCTCAGGAAGGGTGTGACACTCATGAAATGACTTGCACCCACAAGCATCCTTGCACCAGTGAGGTTACCTTCACACACACCCTCACTTCTACACCTGGGCACTTCCCAGCACACCTCTGTGCCATGCACACTCCTCTTTCAGTTTCCTGTATTTGTGGTGGTTTTTCCTTATATCTCACTGGCTTTAAAAAAAAAAAATCCAACTAGTCATTCTAGTGCTATCCTGTTCTTCCACCATCCATCTCACTGGTACCACCCCCACCCCCCGCCACCTTCCCCCTCGTGAGCACACGCAGCATGATTTTGGAAATCATTGTTATTGACACATGGGACACAGGTTCCCACATAGGCTTCCTGTTTGCAATTTGTTTCTTTCCTCCTCCAAGAGATCAGAAAGATACCATAGGGAGATTTAAATGGCCAAAAGTCAAGCCTCAAAACAAGGAGGAAGTTGTGCTCTCAACAGGAGAAAACATTTTTATTTGGAAGTTAAATGGGGCTTACTCCCAGTGCAGGAGAACATGCATAAGATCGCAGGCAATCATTTAAAAGGAAAGGTTCGATAAGAAGAAATGATTTCAGGAATCAGAAGAAACGATTAAGAAGCAACCATTTTGAGAAACAGAAACACACCCCAAAGATTTGCTACTTTTGTTTGCTCTCTTGAGGAAATTCCTAGCCCAGATGAAATGACAGGCTTGCTTGAGAGATGTTACCGCTGAGGTGAAATTGACTAGGGGACAATTTTAGTGTTTTAGCATTATACCACTCTGTTGTAACAATGCTTCTCCAATTTGCAGACTTCCAGAAAAATGACTTTAAAAATAAAAATAAAAACTTCACTATTCTTGCATTGTATTGGCCTAGTGTAAAACCAGTGCAACCGCACTTCTGAGCTTCCCCCTTGACATTAGGAGGAAAAAACCCAAAATGAAGCAGGGATTTCAGATTTTGCAATATATACTGGATATCTGGAGAAAAGTATTATTTATGAGCTATAATGTATTGAAAGATGATAAAGAAATATTGTGGGAGGGATTGTCTCCAAAACTCCAGTGCAGTGGAAGAGCAAATGGAATTGTAGGAAGGAAATCTCAGGAAGTTCCGTATATCAGAAAAGTGCTATTGTGCAACAACAACAACAACAACAACAACAACAAATTAAGAACAATGTTCTGGCTTTCTACACATATGCACAGAAAGCACCTTAAGCGGCAGTGACTCAGGGAGGCACTACAATCTGCAAAGGGAAGGAACACAAACGGAAACGTCCACTCCTATCTGGTCAGAAAAGCAGGAAAGACTACCACAAGAACTTCTTAGGAGTGTATGCCAAAGAATGACTCTGACAATCATTTGCAGTAGTTGACTGAAGCTCCTGCAACCCCCCCCCCAAAAAAAACCTCTATCTGGAAATATCCTGTGTGCACAAAGGCTTGCAGTCTTAGGAACTTCACAACTGCAGCGCTGGAACCCAAACAACATCTGGCATGATACAGCAGCATGCTACTAGCCTTGCCTCCATCCCACTCCCTACATTGCCACACAAGTTTCTTTGTCCCGTTTTTTAGGTGAAATAGCTGTGAGTGTGCATCAATGAAAGGATGCTTGCACTCTCTTCTCACTGCTCCGGTGACATAGCAGCAACATAGGTAAACCCAATAGGGTGTGGGTGGGTATGTATCCAGTAGAATTTATTCTCCTCTTTGAAGAGCAAGTTCCCTTATGCCACATTGCAAACTCCTTCTGAAACTCCCACAAGTTTCAAAAGCAGCTTGACATGCAGCACAGGGCATAATTGTTAAGGGGGGGGGAATCAAAAGCCTTGTTGGCAATAGTGAGTGAATTGCAATTCTATGGATTCTGGTCTCAGTCTTTCAAGTAAAAAGAATTGCCTACATTAAGAATGTATGTTATAAGGACACTTGTTCAAGCACTCAGTTTCTACCATGTCTTAACAATAGTTAGAGGCTTTTCTCAGACAAAACAAAGACACTCAAAGCCACAGATGTTAGTTACTACTTATATAGTCCATCGTACTGAGTATATATGAGTCCATAGCAAGAATTTGATCTAAGAACGCCATGTATAAGCACTACAGTTCTGTACCTACCACTTGAGAATACAGCTTATTAAAGTGGGGGGAAACGTAGGGCTGTTAACTAGGTTTTTAAGTTAATCAATCATTGGCATTCTAACCAATGCATTACTAAACTGATTTTAAATAAAGTTACAATTCTCCATAATGCCAATCTGAGACACTTTTCTGAAACACTGAAGGAAGTGTGAGAGCTTATGATTTAATAAACAAAACCTACCACTCATTTTTGAAGGAAAGGACATATTTAACATTTTCCTTTTTTCCACTATTTATACTAGTTCATCAGAATCCAAATAAGCTTCAAAGCATAAAGAGTCCTCTTTACTCACAAACCCACTGATAACAATTTGCCATCACTAGTTAAAATTAGCTCTCATAATTAATCTACTTAAACCAATTGAAGTCCTAACAATACTTGGAGGATGATTCTCACAATCACAAGGATTCAGATTAAAGAATTAATAAGGATCAGGATCCTAGTTCTCTATCCTGGTTAACTGGAGTGGTTTGAGCAGAATTGCACTGAAATACTGGGTTTTCACGATCAGCTCCATGGGGCTTGCTGAATCTGATTAACATTTTAACCAGAATCCGTGTGATTGTCAGAACAAAATCACAAAACACAACACAAACACAAAAGTTTTACTTTTCCTCTATAAGCTTAATTCAAGTACAAAAGTAGTATGTGTAATGAAAACACAAAATGTAATGAAAACACAAAAAATGCCAAAGTTACAAATGATTTTTAAAGGAAAACAGTATGTATGGATAAATGTTATCCTAAAAATTATTATTCCTATAACTGATACATTAAGTCCATCTTTGGACACATTTACCAGATGTTTATTGGAGTTCCTTCCTTGTGTTAAATTCAAATCACCCCGACAGTAAAATTGGTAACATCTGAAAGATGGGAGGATCAAACTAATAAGATGTGTTGATGTAAAGTTAAGAATTTGAATTGGGTATCTTTGGATCCTGAGATAATGTTTACAATGGCATATATACAGATTTTCTCAAGAATTCAGAGAGGCACTTTGAGATGTCCTGGTTACTTAGGAGAATGTCACACAAGTGACTTTGAACTGATTAATTTCTGCAATTCTGAGGTGACTGATATTGAAAACATTCCTATCGATTATTACCTCATCCGTTTATTCCAGACATTCATTGAAAGGTTATATGGTCTTGTCCATTTCTCAGAGCATTAACTGTTTAAGAGCTTGCAAGTATATACAATACTTAAAAATAAAACCAAGGTGCTCTCTAGTTAACCCAAAATTAATTGTGAAACAATTTAAGCATGTAAACAAAGTACAGAGCACTAGAGCTATAGATTAAATACACCATGCATGGTTATATTACAAGTTTTTTTAAAAACAGTGTCTTTTATAACAAAAACTAAACACAGTGGACAGGATCCAGACTAAGTTAGTAGTCTTAATGGCAGATTAAGCGCGATATAAATCAATGAGACAAGTTAGTCATGACTAACAAGTCCCATTAATTTCAATGGGACTTAGTCTGGAAACTGTCCACTAGATATTATAATAGTTCTCTTTGTGAAGTGTATTAGGTATCATGGTCAAAGAGTTTAATACATTATTTTTGCAAGATTTTATTTAAAACCACAAAAATGCTGAACAATGTATGATTAACTAGTGTCTGGGGATTCACATTCAACCTAGCCTTGAAATCAACAAGGCTCACTTCGAAATAAACATGGTTAGTATTGGGCTGCAAAACTTTTCCCTTCTCTAATGCTCACCATCAATGTCAAGGATATATTCCTTGTTTTTAGATGATTATACTATTACTGTATACAAAGAACTTCATGTGATAAGTGAGTTGGCTAGAACAGACTGATCTTCTCAGTCAAAAATCAGTCTTTCAAATGTGATACACGGACCATTGTCTGTTTCTAGAACAAGATACACACATGAAATTTCAACATAATTTATAGGTGACATGCCCCATGATCCTCAATTTAATGATACTTTAAATGGTGGCAAATTTTTATTAGTTCAGTAATCACTATAGTAATCACTGGGGCTTACTTGCAAGCAACAAGTTTAGAATTGGGGTGTTAAGCCAAATAAAGCACAAGCCAAATATAAAGCATAAACCAAATAAGAGGGCTCAAACTATCTGCCAATTCTGTTTTCTTATAATAAAAGAAAATCTATAGATCCAAGAACATATAATATTGTAAAAGAACAGATATAGGAAAGCATCTTCAACCATTTCCCATTTGCAAGTAGTACTCAAGAACACTTCACCATGAATTAAATGGGAGTGATGAAGGATGCAAAGGACTCTCAAATGTATAGACCATGTGAGAAAAGAAGAATGTGTACAGGAGGCAGGAGCTGATAGAAAATCTGTCCATCTTGAGCCAGGAGACAGACTGTACTCAAATGCCATATTTGACAGTGTTGAAATTCTAGAGTAAGTTCAATATGTAGTATCAACCAAGAGCTATTTTATCTAGTTTTTGCCTCTGATCTAAAAAGGTGGAGTTCTGGTTCATCCAGAATAATGTAGCACAGAGCAACATAAGCAAGAGCCAGGTCCCTGCTCCACAGAGCTTACAATCCAAATACATTTCAGTCTTCACCATTTTCATAGAAGAAATAAAACTAACAACTTGTGAGCAACTTAGATAAGACTATAATCCTGCATACAGGAAAATGTGTGCAAAATCTTTAATGGGACATGATACCCACATATGCATTTTATTTTCTCAGGAGTACACATCTGCATGTCTAACTTTTATTTGGCTGCCACATTACTCTTATGGTCACATTCCCCCTTCTGTTTCTCTTTGCAAGTATCTGTGGAATGTTTGATGAGATAGGAGGATTTGTTTTGTGCATTACTTGTTAATCACTGCATAAGTGCACAGGCTAATCAGAGTAGGAATACTTCATGCTCCTTGGTGGAAACACTACAATTCATACACGGAAATGAATTATTTCCCACCATCACTAACGGTGTTCTCTCTAATTACATCAAAAAACGTGTGAGCGTGCACACACGCACACGCCTTAGATGAAACACTGATCATTAACCAAGCTGTCAAATAGCTAACAATTTGTTGGAACCATCTAGCTACCCACCTCCAATTATGGTAACATGCAACCAAAAAACAAAAAATGGGAACTAAGCAATACTAGTTGCGAGCAACAGCAAGAGAGAGGGCATGCCCTTACCTCTTGCCTGTGGGCTTCCCAGAGGCATCTGGTGGGCCATTATGTGAAACAGGATGATGGACCAGATAGGCCTTAGGCCTGATCCAGCAGGGCTGTTCTTATGTTCTTAGATTATTTATGTTGCCAACCATGTCATTCTCAGTTAATTGAGATCCTTTCTGTATAATGGACCTACCAGCTGAGGACACACACTTATGAGAGTTATACATTGTCAACTTTGGCTTTAAGCCAATGTTGTTTTGCATCTGATTTAAACAAATATTTCAATCCATGGCTGTGAAACTATGCAGGTTATTTCAAAGAAGGCTTCAGCTTCCCACCATTTTCACTGTGAGCTGCTCTGTTTTTTTTTGCAAGCTGGAAACCTGTCTCTCTTGGAGGATCTATAACAGCAGCCAAGGCTAGATAAAGGTTTAGAATGTTACCCCTCTCTGATCGAAAACAAAGTTGGGTTCAGTAGAAGTTAACATTAACAATGCAGGAGCCTGAAGAAGAAATTAGAAACATGAGTCTGTGATAATGATGATATTATCGCACCGGCAAAAAAAGAAAGAACTAACATGCTCAAATGTCATAGAAAGAAAATGGAGGTTTCTGGAGGTTCAAATAGTGTTTTCTCCACTGTGATGGAGATTCTCAGGAATATGGTGCTAGCCAGAACTGAATTTGAAAAGCAAGCTAATATTCTATGAAAGCGAATGTTGCATAGCCACTAAAACACTGAGCTGAGAACCAGAAAGTCTCCAGTTCAAATCTCACCATGAACTTACTTTGGTACCTTAGGCAGGTCACTACCACTCCATCTCAGCCCCTTCTCTGATACAGTGATAATTAATCACTGATACAGTGATAATTAATACTACCCTGTTTTGCAGAGTTGTATAAAGTTTAATGATGTGTTTGGAAAGCACATAGCATCCCTAAAGTATTATGTAAATGCCAAGCGTTTATATTATTGTTTTAGAGACCAGCCAGATAACTCCTTATAGCTGTGGGTCTAAAAGCCTTTCATGGTTAACAATGGGGTGAAGAACCCCAGTCAAGCTTAGAATTTGGTCTAGAAAACCAAACGATTTCCCTCAAAACATGGAACACAACTGTTTGTTCAGAGACAAATCTGGACCTCATCGCACACCAAGTTGTGGTATTGGAGTGTCACTGGATCTGATCCCTCCTGCAACGTCTCTGTGAACTTCCAAACTCTTCCCTCTACTCATCCACCTGCCTGCCTCCATTGCTCAAAACCTTTCTCCTATCCAGTCACAATTTATTTTCTGATCCCATGGGGGCAGAAATCGGATGGAGGAAGGGAAATTATTCTGTCCTTCTCCCTCCAGCACATAACTACAGTAAAGTTATAAGGAGCACTGAGAAATGTAGTTTTCCCAGCAGCATGTCAGGTAGCAGAAGAGGAAGACAGAGACCTTCCTCCATATCCTATTACTGCTACCACCTGAACAGGAAAGAAGGTGAGTGGATGTAAAAAGAGAGTGTTTGGAGATAAGAAAATTGGGGGAGGTGAAGAAGCTATAAGGGAGGACTTTATTTCTTCTCCAGCTTGAATTAAAAGGCAAGCTTTGGTGGGAGGCAGGCTGTAATGCTTGCCTCATATTCAAGGCAAACATTACAAGCAACCAAATTCCATATTTCCAACCTGGAAAATCCAAGTTTAGAGGGTAACCAACTTGTATTGTCTTGGGTATCCTAAGCTGGTACCCTAAACTATTTACATAGCATCTTTTGGGGACACAAAAAGTACCTGTATTGCATACAAACAGCCTGAAAGATGTTAGGAAGGGCCAAACTACATTTTCTGTTAAATGAATAATTAACAGACTAGTATAACAGCAGAAGTTGAGTGGAAGGGCCCTTTTTAAATAAAGAGCAGCTGTGCGGAAGCCTCATCCAGCTCAGGATAATGTTACAAGGAAAGGGGGATTAATACCCCCTGGCCCATATTCCTGCCTAAAATCACCCCACACACCCCACAGGAGTATATGAGCCCCTGGTGGCGCAGTGGTAAAACTGCCGCCCTGTAACCAGAAGGTTACAAGTTCGATCCTGACCAGGGGCTCAAGGTTGACTCAGCCTTCCATCCTTCCGAGGTCGGTAAAATGAGTACCCAGAATGTTGGGGGCAATATGCTAAAATCATTGTAAACCGCTTAGAGAGCTTCGGCTATAGAGCGGTATATAAATGTAAGTGCTAAATGTAAATGTAAATGCTATTGCTATATCTGCCCCCAAACCAGCTATTTGAAATAAATAGCTGATTTGGGAAGAAACAGCTGCCTTGTGGGAGGATTTTCAGCAGGAAAAGGTGTAGGGGAAGTGTTAATTCCAAACTCCCCACACACAGCAGCCCTGAGCTGCATTGGGGCCCACACAGCTGCTATTTATTTATTTATTTATAAAGTGTGGGGGGGGAATACTTTCAATCTGCTTCCAGTACTAAGGCAGTTTGTTAAGGATGGGACTTAAAGTTATGTGTAATTTGGACATAAGAACATAAGAACAGCCTTGCTGGATCAGGCACAAGGGCCATCTAGTCTAGCATTTTGTTTCACATGGTGACCCACCAGATGTCTCTGGGGAGCCCACAGGCAAGGTATGTGCATGCCCTCTTTCCTGCTGGGGCGTAGCAAGGTTGTAGTGGGCCCAGAGACAAGATTTTAAAATGCCCCCGCCCCCACTGAAGCTTAGCTCAGGAAGTAAAGAAATCTTAAATGAGGCTGAATAGTGGTAACAAAAAGCATAGTAAAATTTTTATATATATAACCTATGTGCCACAATAGAACATCATCCTAAATTTTTTTTTTTTAAGGTTTTGTAAATTGTAGATGATGAAGTCATTTAATGGTACTAGAGAAAGACATGCTGTTCTGGTAGCTCCAGGTCTTAACACATCAGTTTCGGATGATGAATACAACTGAAGGAAGCCCGGGCGGGTGCAGCTGGGAGAGTCAGTCATGTGACTCGCCTCTGGGGGACCCCCCAAGGCAGTGGGCCCCCAGACAACTGTCTCCCCTTGCCCTATTATAGTTACGCCCCGTGTTGCTCCCCTGCAACTGGTATTCAGAGGCATCGTGCCTCTGAGGTTGGAGATGGCCCACAGCCACTAGACTAGTAGCCACTGACAGACCTGTCCACCATGAATCTGTCTAAGCCCCTTTTAAAGCCATCCAAGCTAGTGGGCATCACCACATCCCATGGCAAAGAATTCCATAGATAAATTATGCGCTGTGTGAAAAGGTACTTCCTCTGGTCCGTCCTAAATATCCTGATCTTCAGTTTCATGGGGTGACCCCTGGTACTAGTGTTGTGAGAGATGGAGAAAGAGGGCAAGTTACCATCAGATTTAAAGAGGAATAAGTTGCCTGAAAGTCAACATGGTCCTTAGGCAATCATCAGTGTGTGTGTGTGGGGGGGGAGGGGGGGGGATGGGTGTTTACATATCTTCCAGCTAAAGCACTAATCCTATAGCAAGGCCATTGTGGCTGGTGATGATGTAATAGTCCAATAACATCTGAGACCCAAGTTTAAGAATCCCTATGCATATGCACACATCCACATCCACCTATGTATGCACTTATCAAGGGACTTTGGAACAGTCCTCCAAGACCCTGGTGTCTATAAACCACTAAATGTGACAGATTCAATGTTGATACCTCATATAGCATTGTTTCATTCCAGCGCTCCACATGAGCAGCCTAACCTGGGCTGGGCTGCCCTAGTCCGGGCTACTCTGCTGATGAGAATAGCCTCTGTGTCTTCTAATCTGGCCTTGCCTGAATTCTTGGTATCTACACACAACTAGATACTAAAAGGCAGAATTTGGGAGCCCTAGAGCTTTTCATATACTAGCACCTGCCAAATTTTCTCTGTAGAATTTTTTTAATTCCACATTTCTTCAGAAGCATTTGGAATCAGAAGCCAATATTTTTGCTTCTGAGCAGCAATATTTGTTAAGACATGCAGTCTCCAAGGGTAATTGTGGAATTCCTTTGTTGTTATTCACATAGTATTTTTTCTCCCACCCTGCTTAATACTGTGCACAGCTTTTTAAATACAGGGTCTTAACTGCTTCATTCAATTAATTAATGTTTTTAAAGAAATATACCATCTGATCCCAAATCTCAGCAGATGCAGAAGTAGCAAGTTCTTCCCTGTGCACTTTTGTTTTTCAAAAGGAAGGCTAAGAAAGAAAATTTCAAAATAATGTAAGTTCTATACCAGTTAACCTCCTGAGACATAAAGGAAAGGTTTTTCTTAGACCTAATTATGATGCAACTGTTGTATTATCTGTAATGTGAGCCACTGGTTCAGTGAAAAACATATATAGTCCCATCATCCTAAAGATTAATATTTTGTAACAAGATTTGTTTTCCATCCAGAACACTGTAAAATTTTCAGTTACAATTTTCTGTTGTACCTAGAAAGGACTTTAATTGAATGCAATATGCAATATGCATATGTTTTTTAAGAGAACATCTTCTTCGTTATGAACCCCATCACTCATTGAGATCATAAGGAGAAGTCTGTCTGCATTTGCCACCAGCTCCTCTGGTGGCTACTCAGGGATGGGCCTTTGTTGCTGCCCCAAGGCTTTGGAATGCGCGCCCTAGTGAAATAAGAGCCTCCCCATCTCTGACATCTTTTTAAAAGTCTCTAAAGATGCATTTCTTCACCCAGACTTTTAACTGATATTGTTTTGATTGTTTTAATGTTGTTTTTAGAATACTGTTTTAAAATTTTAAAATGTGTTTTAAATTTCTTGCTTTTACATTTTTTGTTTTTGTTTTTAATTAATGTTTAACTTTTAATCTTGTTGTAAACCGCCCAGAGCCGTAGGTTTTGGGCGGTGTAAAAATATGATAGATAGATAGATAGATAGATAGATGACTTTTCTCAGTTCTTCCCAATTCTGAGGGAGATAAGGGAACATTAATTAAATCTGTTATTACCTTTATAAAGTCCATGTTTCCCATAGCAAATCCTTCTAGTTTTACCTGCAGTTATAGCCTTATTAACACATTTTATTCAACACACGTACAATTTGTGTACAGTGTACGCATGTACAGATCTGCATTTATTTAAGCGAATCTGTACCCAGGCTCAGTTTTAAAATGAACAGATGCACAGTAATTCATACAAAAAACATGTATATTTATACAGACACCTGTATACATGTACAAAATGTCTAAATAGGGCTTGTGTCTAATAGTTGTTGCAGACCATTATGGTCCCTGCCATGATACTTGCTATTTTCCCCACTCCAATAGGGGTGGGAGTGCAGCAGAGGAAAAACCTGTAGCCAAATTATGTCTGAAAGACCTTGATACAAACAGAAAAAAAGATTTGATGCAACCAGCCTCTCCTAGCAGTCTGAGAGATGTCAGTGTTGTGAAACCTTTAGGGAACAGTGGCCATAGTGTGATAAAATTCAGCATACATGCGAACAGAGAATTGCCAAGGAAGTCTAACACAAATGCTTTGAGTTTTAGAAGAGGACATTTCTCTAAAATGCAGAGTTTGTTGAAAAGAAAACTGAAAGGGAAAATCAAGAGAGTCACTTCTAGTGTTCCCTCGAAGAGGAATTCCCAGATGTTGACTACAACTCCCATAATGCCCAGCCAAAGGCCACTGCAGCAGGAGATGCTGGGAGTTGTAGTGAACAGCATCTGGTAATCCCTGTTAGAGGGAACACCAAAATGCAAGATCACAATAGAAGCCCAGTTAGAATGTATACCAAAAAGGAGGAAAGGTACCACCAACTCCAGAAGGATGCTAGCATGGCTAACAAGTAAAATGAAGGAAGCTATAAAGGGGAAGAAGAATTCCTTCAGAAATTGAAAGACCTGCCCAAATGAAGAGAATCGAAAGGAACACAAACTCTAGCAAAAGAAATGCAAGGAGAAAGTGAGCCCATTCTCATGATTGAGTGAGAGAGCTACCGGGCAGGTGGCAGGGAAGGCTGCTTAAAATCCCCTGCTAACTTGGCAAAGAGGCACCTGTTAATGTGGTGATTATCTTGATTTAGCAGGGGAAGAGTAATTGGCCCTGTTCACCCCCAACACAGTTCCTCCAGTGACTGTTGCTGGTGTCTATCTCATGTTTCTTTTTAGGTTGTGAGCCCTTTGTGGACAGGGAGCCATCTTGTTTGTTTGTTTGTTTGTTTGTTTGTTTGTTTCTCTGTGTAAACTGCCCTGAGCCCTTTTTGGAAGGGCGGTATAGAAATTGAATAAATAAATAAATAAATAAATAAATAAATAAATAAATAAATTACCTTCCCCACAGACAACCACTGCTCTTTTGATGGATATGTGTGCATCACACGCCCAGACAATCCTCCCAGGCAGAGGTTCAGGCGCCAGGATATAGGAACATAGGAAGCTGCCGTATACTGGGTCAGACCATTGGTTCATCTAATTCAGTATTGTCTATACAGACTGGCAGCTTCTCCAAGGTTGCAATGCAGGCAGGAGTCTCTCTCAGCCCTATCTTGGAGATGCTGGCAGGGAAGGAACTTGGAACCTTCTGCATGCAAGCATGCAGGTGCTCTTCCCAAAGTGGCCCCATCCCCTGAGGGGAATATCTTACAGTGCTCACACATGTAGTCTCCCAAACAAATACAACCAGGGCAGACCCTGCTTAGCATAGAGGACTAGTCATGCTTGCTACCTCAAGAACAACTCTCCTCCGCATTGCTGAGCACAACTGAGATGGTCAGGAGCCTAGATCACCTTCCTTAAGAGGTAAGGCTACAAAACCTGGGGGTTTTTAGTTTAGAAAAAAAGATAACTGAGGGGCAACATGATAGAGGTCTATAAAATTATGCATGATGTGGGGAAAGTGAGATAAATTTTTATCCCTCTCGCATAACACTAGAACCAGAGGTCATCCCATGAAAGTGATTGCCAAGACATTTAGGACTAACAAAAAGAAGTACTTTCCACACACAATGCATAATTAACCTATGAAACTGACAGCCAGCCTGGATTACTTAGGGTTTAGATAAATTCATGGAGGACAGGTCTATCAATGGCTACTAGTCTGAGGGGTATAGGCCACCACCAGCCTCACAGGCAAGATGCCTCTAAATAACTGTAGCAGTGGAGCAGCAGCAGGAAAGAGGACATGCTCTCAGTTCTTGCCTGTGGACTTCCCAGAGGCATCTGGTGGACCACTGTGGGAAACAGGATGCTGGACTAGATAAGCCTTGGGCCTGATCCAGCAGGGCTGTTCTTATTAACAGTGAAGCTTTTCTCAACAACCTCTGTATCACGCTCCATATGCCTTTGGAGTCTTCTGACACTATTTGTAGGATATGCCCAAAATTTACTTTTATCTTTTTTGGATACTATTGCAAGCAATGATAAGAATGATAGTAGTGTAATATATCTGAATGCAGTATTTGTGTGATGGTAGCCAACCTACTTTTGGCCCCTTTCCAGGAACACTAGTTAGGGGCAAGGTCCATCAAAAGAGAAAGGGGACGTGCAGCCTTGAAAGATTATTTTGGAAAGGGCCCACTGCACCGACTAACCTAAAGATAAGAGAACCACAGTTAGTGAAAGAAGCATCTGGAGAAATATCCCCACTGCCAACCCATGGTGTATTGACTGTTTGTTGCCAAAAGATCTCCTGCAGGAGATCAAATCAAATCAAATCAAATCCTTTATTACAATCAAAGACTAGTCTGGAGGGTTGGGGGAAGTGTGGAGATAGCTTGCACTTGACTCACAGTCCAAATTTCCCTACATCTTCAAAATGTCTGAATTGGGGATCTTCCTTACTTCACATCATTCTGCACTATTTTTGTCTTAAGGAACAGCCAGTGTGCGCTCACGTGCCATTTACAAAGATGTCTTTTCCTCAACACAGATTAATCACAAACAGCCACAAAAATATACCTGAGCTCAAATAAAAGAGCTCCCAGGTCAAAGGGCAAGATCTTCAGTTGGACTTGAGTTCCAACAAAATTTGTTTTAAGAATTATATGTAGCATATTGGACAGCATCCAGATTAAGTCCCATTGAAATTAATGGGACTTGAAACAGTCATATTTAACTAGTCTCATGGATTTCAATGGTGCTTAGTCCTGACTAAACAATCTGGATCTTTTCCATTGTGATGATTCAGGGCTACAATGCTATGATGGCTAAGATCTAGTCAGTTTGACATTTATTTATTTATTGTTAAATTTTTATACTGCCTTTCATTAAAACAATCTCAAGGCAGTTTACAAAACTTTTAACACAATATTAGACTATAAAACAGTTACACAATAAAAATATTAAATTGGGATATAAAAATACAAATCTAATTACAAGTTTTAAAAACATTCACAGTAGGGCCATAAAATACAGAGCAGCAGCAACAAAAATAACACTCATATAAAAGCCTGGGTAAAAAGCCATGATTTCAATTGCTTTCCAAAAACTGTGATGGAGACTGAGGAGCAGATGTCCACCAGGAGAGCATTCCAAAGTCTGGGGGCAATAACTGAAAAGGCCCTGTCCTACATGTACAACAGCCGAGCCTCCCTCATTGTTGGCACACAAAGCAGAGCTCACTCTGATGACCTTGTCAAATGGACAGAAATCCTTGGGAGCAGGGGGTTCCTTAGGTATCCATTCCCAAACCATTAACGGCTTTAAAGGTAAAAACCAGCACCTTGAACTGGACCTGGAAACAAATTGGCAGCCAATGTAGATCTTTCAAAATGGATGGAATATGATCTCTGGTACAATCCTAGCTGCCTTATTTTGCACTAGCTGCAATTTTTGAATATTCTTCAAGGGCAGCCCCATGTAGAGCGCCCACGTTACAATAATCCAGCCATGACATAACTAAGCCATGGGTAACTGTGGCCAGATGTCTTCTTGAGAAGAGACACAGCTGGTGCACTAGTCAAAACTGTGCAAAGGCACCCCTGGTCACTGCCTCCACCTGAGCTCCGAATAGCAGAGCCCGGTCCTACATATGTATATCTCTCCATTTTAGAAAGTAGACAGCAGGCAGGCAATCCTATGGAACACCATTTTGTCCAATCCTGATGGTTAAGTTTTAAAAAGTGGCAAGGCTAGAGTTTTAGTCCCGATTTCCACAGAGAAGACACAACTTTTCAGGCTAAACTCCAACCTAGAGATGTCATGGCAACCACATGGCTCCAGCCATTTTGAAATGGCTTGAAAAGGGATATTTGGAAACTGGATAACTAAGGCATGCCTTCTCCATTTCTGTCACTGTAAAACAAAGTTTTATTTTAGCCTGGTTTAGAATATTTTTTCTTACCTGTTTTGCATCCCAAGTGATTCGCTGATTATTACCCTTTTCCTTTAATCTGGAACTCTACCAATTTGGCTCTGGATTTAAACCTTCTGTGCCTACACGCTTAAAACACTCTGCACCACATGCTAATGGTAAACAGCTATTTTTGTTTTACTGTATATAAGAACTTGAGGCACCCCAAATGCCCAGAAGATTCCAAGAAGAATATTACCTATTAAACATTAATTATGAAGGCCTGTTTGAGATTATGGCAGCTGATAACTGTTTTTGTGAGGTTTTGAATCTGAATGGGGAAACAGTAAAGGTACAAGGTTTGGGGGTGGGAGTTTAAAAAACCTTTTCTGGTCCTGGGTTTCCTGTCAAAGCTTTCTGTTAGTGATTAAACAAGCTTTTGATGGAAAGATCTTTAAGAGAAAAGCACTTGTGCATTCATAGCTAGACAAATAGGATTTGAACACTGTCAATTTCCCAATGACCTTTTAAAAACAACAGTAACAATGAATGGGGCATATCTGCTTACAGATCTGATAAACACACCAGAAACGGGGGTGGGAGGGAGGTTGAGAACATCATAAGCTGGGGGGGGGGGGACAGGATGCCTTCAAAAGCATAATGCTTTACAAATCTGTGAAGTTTGTGTGTGACACAACCTAAGAGAATCAAGCTTACAAAGCGCAGAATCAATAAAAAAAACCATTAAAAATCAATCTTTTAGCAATGTATGAGCTGGTTTGCATGTCCTTAGACACCCTTTTTAACACTAATTCTGTAATAATTCCAAACGGATATGCAGAGAACATGCCAATATGAATCTATTTTTGTACTTGGGGGGTGGGAGGTGGAATTAAGAACTATTGGGCAAAAAAATCAGAAATATTTAGGAGAGTTTTCTTTATAATTTTGTAAGAGATTAAAGGATTAGACATATCAGGAATGATTTTAAAAATCATTTAATCAGTTCAGATGTTTACAATTAGCAGGATCAAATTGTAAAAACTCAAAAGGGTTTAGGTGGACAGTGGTGTATTTTCAAACCAAACAATAAGTGAAATCTTCAGCAAAATATCAACCAGAGGTTTATATTTCTGCATGAAAGTTAATTTTTGTAACATTTTGCTAAATTCAAATAGATGGACTGCTTTGTCCTTTAATTTGCACAATATTAAATCTTACATACCAGAGAAAAATCTGTAGCCAGCTTCTCCAATTAACCTGATTGCAGGAGGAAGTAATTTAGAAATTGACCTGTTCTTGCTCAGAACTCTTTATTTTAGCCTTCTGGGCATCTCTTGTGTTAGTTTTTCTTTTCTTTTTCCAGCCTCCAAGTCCATAACTTCATGGTCATGACTCCCAAAAGATTTTAAAATGTAGGGAAGTTTTCTTCATCCTACTTCTCTATTTTCAAAAAGGAAATCATGGAAGGATCTCAGGAAAGGGAACAATGGTGTGCGGTGTGGAATTAATGCTTCTCCAAAAGGCAATTACATGCCAAGGAGAAGACTTTGCACATTCTCCCCAATATATTCGTCTTTGGCATTCAGGTGTTCCCTCCTCCCAGTCACAGGGAAATGTTCAAAGTGATAATACAAAAACGCTTTACTACCTCTGTTTGTTTGTGCAATATCCTTCTGACTTCCAGATTGTTGCAAGAGTCTGATATAAACATGTGCCAGGACCCTGAAGAAGCTTCCTCTGAGGAAGAAGAGGAGCCTCTGGCACAGATCACAAGACAGCAGTGATTACACTCTTTGAGGAACATCCCAAGCCCGACTTCAGGCTCTTCAAAATCATCCAGGGGTGTTGGGTCAGGGATAACATCCAGAACCTTTAGAACTGGAAAAGGTGTAGAAGAGGGCGACCAAGATGATCAGGGGCCTGGCACACCTTCCTTATGAGGCAAAGCTACAGCATCTGGGGCTCTTTAGTGTGGAAAAGAAGCAACTGTGGGAAGACATGATAGAGGTATATAAAATTGTGCATGGTGTAGAAAGAGTGGAGAGAGAGAAAACTGTTCATTCTCTTTCACAACAGTAGAACCAGGGGTCATCTCATGAAACTGAAAGTCGGGAAATTCAGTACCAACAAAAGGAAATACTTTTTCACACAGTGCATAATTAACCTATGGAATTTTCTGCCATAGGATGTGGTAATGGCCACTACCTTGGATGGCTTTAAAGGGGGCTTAGAGAAATTCATGGAGGACAGGTCTATCAATGGCTACTAGACTGTTGGCTATAGGCGGCCTCCAGGCTCAGAGGCAAGATGCCGGTAAATACCAGTTGCAGGGGAGCAACAGCAGGAGAGTGAGCATGCCCTCACTTCTTGCCTGTGGGCTTCCCTGAGGCATCTGGTGGGCCAATGTGTGATACATGATGCTGAACTAGATAGGCCTTGGGTCTGATCCAGCAGGGCTGTTCTTATGTTCTTAACCTCAGGAGTGTTTGCTTAACTGCCCAAGGCCTCCTTTCCAATATGTCTATTCAGGATGATAAGGAAGAGGAATAGGTGTTTTTATATATATATATATATATATATATATATATATATATATATATATATATATATAAAAACAAACACACACACACACCAAAAGCCCTTACTTTCACTGTTTCCACTGCTGCCTGTGACAGCAGTGGCAGGAGCTGTGGTGTTTAGCCACCTGTTGATGGGCACCACCTTGGATACTCGTACTGCCCCAGGATAATGCTGCATCTTAGCATATTTGAGACAAAAATGTATTTCAAAACTATTAAAATGAATGAAAAGTTCTGAAATTAATAGGGACACTCTAAATTCAGCTCAGAACAATTGACACAAGGCCCAATGCGCTCGAAACAAGAGACAATGGAAACCCCCCCCCTAAAAAACAAATAAATCCCTGAACCAAATTGTATTACACGCTTACTCCTATCTGCATCTCCTGAAACCCACTAGACATCTTTGGAGAACTGCTTTAGGGAGCTGAAATCTCTAAAGGCTTATTTAGATATGATTCACAATCTAGAGAGAGGTAACATTAGTGCAAACAGAATGCATATTTTGAGTTGGACTTTTGACCAATTTCTTGGAACTTCAGACTTTTAGGTCACATCCCTACATTTGCAATTGCAATGAATCACTTGTGCAGCTTTAACAGAGAAAACTGTTTGAGAAAGAAACATCCAAAACCTTGCTTGTTGTGTGGCTATTTGCACTGTGGTCATTATCAGGAATGCATGAGGAACTTTGAAAATACCTTCACATCTTACAAGTTTGTCTTACCCACATATGTGTGCCCTATGTTCTTTTACCCACAAAAACGTCTTAAGTGCATATATGTCAAAACACCTGTCAAAGCATCCTTTTAGGATGCAGAAACATGTACCCAAGGCCAAATGTTTCAGGCTATTGTGTTCACACACAACAACATCAATAGTATAAAGAGCAGTTATTCTAGAGCTAGAATATAGTGTGTAAAAGGCTTGCATCTATTCTTGGAGTTGGTACATTCCACTGCAGCTGAATAATAATCAAGACAAGAGCAAGGCAATCTTTTATTAATGTTACCAAAAAAAATTGGCAGGAGCAAACAATCAAAATCTATTTTATGGATTTCATTCTTAATTTATCCCCTTTTACTCCTCTACTCCTACAGCTGTTTCTTTGTGGAGTACTGCTTATATTTTCTTGCATCCGCTAAACTCAGCTGAAGTAAAAGAAGGAGGGGAGGGGGAAAACTTTCATCCGGTGAGGCACTTTATCAAGAAAATTCCACAAGAAATTGGTTGTTACCTGCAGATAACAACTGGTTTGTTAGTTAATGGCTAGCAGCATAGCCAAGGCCTGTTAATGCTCCAGCTGTCCAGTCATTAACTGCAGTAAAGACTGATTTTGAGGAGGTTATTGCTGTGATAAAATATCCTCAAAAGATTATAACAGCAATAGTGAACGGGGGGGGGAGTATTAGTGGCTATATTGTGACTGAATTGCTGCGTTTGAAAAATTGGTCATTCCCTGGCGGTTCATAACCGATTTTCCACCAGTCAAAAAGCAAGTTGTGCTCTGTTAGGTTTATTGTACAAGGCAATAAAAATATTGGCCAGGTTAAATTGTCAGCATGTTACAACATTAACTACTCTTTTACTGTGCTTAATTTTTTAAATGTTACTATGATTCATTATTACAGAATGAGAAACTGGGCTTTGCATGTAACCTGGAGAGAGTAAAACCTGGGTAGGAAGCTGAGGGAAGCAACACTTATATTTCACTCAGTTGCTGGTTTTATCCTTATTTAAAATTTAACCAAAGTAAGAGTACCAAAGCATTCTTGGGTCTTTCATTGGCATGTTTGGCTTCCAACATATGCATTATGAATGCAGCGTCTGGTGAAGCCATCACAGCCAAGTTTTTTTATCAGCATTTCTCTTTAAAAGTCCTTTTGGGTTGTATATTTTGACTTGCCTTTTCAAATTTAAAACTCTAGCATACAAGATGATGAGAACAGCCTTATTCAAGTCAGCCAGCCCAGTGTCCTAGCCCACAACTCTGTCAGCTGCAAATCTGTACTAAAAATATAACACAAGTAACACAACTATTTCAGGGCTCTGAGAGGGGAGGACCCAGGACCCCACAAGGCTGAGAGTCGTCAATTGTTATCTATTGCTAGTACTTGGAAGTAGGTGCAACAGGAAGGTCCCAAGACTAGGTTTTGCCCTGGGCCTCGGGTTCTCTCTCTGCAGTCCTGCAGACATAACTTTGCACCTTATAGCATCCATGAAGCCTAGAGTTTACAGTACATAATAGACATAAGCCTCCTAAGCTCAAGTTGAGCCATTTGGCAAACAACTAGGGACAAATGAAGTGACTTGGGGTAAACAACATACCATTTATTTATTTATTATCATATTCTATACCTCCTGATATAGACATTTCTAGGCAGTATAGAAATACCCTCATACAACCATGCTCAGATAACTTGTTATAGGTGACTTTTGTTTTCTTCAACTGGTAACTGCCACATGTGTTTTCATATATGGACAACCTGAGAGCTTCAGTGGCTATAAAGATGAAACAGAGTCAGAGAAAACAGCATCACTCTATCTAGACTACCAAAAAAATCTCATGGGAAAGTATGCTATGTATTTCCAGAAATGTGTCCCAAAGGACCCATGAATGAGGCAATGCACCAATGCTCTGAATTAAGTAAAAAATAAAATTGAAACTGTAGGTGAACCTGCAAAATCACAATGCTAATCACATGCCTTTAGAGACAAAGCCTATGTGTCCTGACACACAACTTGTACACTTACCATGTGATATTGTACAGTTGTATATAAACTGGTAGTATTGTCATGGCAGTACATCCAAGATTTAAGTGTAACCCGAATATTGGAATGCAATTTATCCAGGTCTAGTATTTAGACTTCTGTGCAAAATAATGTATATACCTAAACTACACATCTAATTCTTTGACCTGGACCTATTTGTATTAAATTCTTATTAAGATATGTGAAGTCCTGCAGATTTCTAGGTTAATTTGCATACTTTACATCAAAAAAGCAATATGCAATCATACTAATCTTAATATACATTGGCACTATACAGCACTCCACTGTTACCACTTCATAGATGCTATTAAGGAGCATTTTATAAATGCAAAATAAAAATGCTATTAAGCCCTATGTGGTAAAAACTAAAATTATTATCTATTGACAACTTATAGCAGAATTCTAACTTCTGCATGTGAACAAAGTAAGGCTGGGTGTTCAAAAAGGTAATGTAAACTGGACTTGTAACATGAGCCCTTGAGATGAATCCATAAGCAATCCACTGACTCTGAAGTAGTCCCACAGCAAGTTAATCTCATGATCTGTGACATAACACTTTTGGACAGTCACCCCAAAGCACTGATTTGCAATTCGAGCAAGTCTATGGCACCTATCACATGACAATATAAGTGAGAGGAAGACTGGAGCAACATTTGACAGACACTAGGACCCTGGATGAACTGAGTTTGCGGGAACAGATATAAAAAGAGCTAAGGGAAGCCCATCAGAGAGAAAACAGGGCTGCAGAGATTGGTCCCCTCCCCTGACTTAGAAATAGCTGAGAAAGGTAGCTGATCGTTCTGTCTAAGTGATGCCCTGGCTTGCTTGCGTGTGTGCACAGGCATGCATGGGAGCAAGTGGGTGCATGGAAAAGCTCAGGGGCCACCTCTCTCTTCAATTATTCTTCTCAGATATTTTTAGGGGGAAGTACACCTCCACAAGCATTTTGTGGATCTTGCCAAATGGGACCTTGTTCCAACCTCCACAGCTGAATAGGTAATGTTGCTTGTGTATACCTGCGCTTCTAGCTGTCCACTCAAGTATTAGAGCTTTCCACTTGTATGCACAGGTGTTAGTGCATGAAATGAGCTATGCAAATCCACAAAGGCACCACCGAACAATGGCAACAGAGCAATAAAAAACCTTTAAAAGCACAGAAAGTGCATTCCTTTCTGCACACTTAAGGCAGAAATCTTTAATCCATTTAATCTTTCAATAGTTTTATTCTGAGGTAAACATTCAAATTATTGGGATCCAAGCATTTATAACTGCAATTCTATACCTATTTCAAAACTTCAAAGCATTTTTTAAGATAATGGAAATATAGCATATGTAATGGCATTTACAATATGAAGATTCTGCTGAACTTACCAGATGTTACTCTAGAGCTTGGGACTACCTGTTGATACTACACTAGTTACTCAGATAATCAATTAAGCAGCAGGGAGGGAGAGTCTTGTTTTCTCTGATGTTACAATTTCCAAAAATACATCCAATATACTGTAATCTTTCGTTCCAACAATCATCTCTCTCATACATTGTGTCTACCTTTGTATTATTCAGAATGTTTATCTCTATGTAGTGGGAGGTGTAGCACCCAGAATGATGAATGGGGAATCAGTCATTAGGCTACAGTTCACTGTTGACCTTCCGACAGTACATGAAATTACAGACTTGCAATACAACATTGCATTGAGACAGAATCAATGGAATACCACTACTGTGATTCAATAAAATTGCCAAGTGACATGCCCTCTGCCACTCAGCCCAGTGGAGATTTTGTCCAAAGACAAAACACTTAAATTTCTATGTAGTAATAAAAAAATAAGAACTCTTTAGGCTAGCATTATTAGGAATGCATATGTTGTGGGTTTATGAAAAGTTTCTCAGGTTAGACACAAACCTGCTGTCCATCAGGAATAAAAATGCCGTGAAGACATCTTTATATAGTACAAGCTTACAAGAGACGAGATACTAGAAGGGAAAACCACAAACCCCATTAACAGTCCAAGAAACAGATGTGTCAATTTAAATCAAAAGACATTATCTTTTATCATTGTCTTTTATCATCAAAAGACATTATGAACTTTAATCCCTAGCCACATCAAGCTTTATGTCCATACTGAAGCATAGGAAGATGCCCTATATTGAGTCAGATTATGCATCTACCAGTATTGTTTACACTGACTGACAGTGGCTTCTCCAAGGTTTCAGGCAGGAGTCTCTCCCAGCCCTATCTGGAGATGCCAGGAATTGAACTGGGCACCTACTTCATGAAAAGTAGATGCTCTACCACTGAGCTATGGCCCCATACTGGGAAGGGTGTGAAGTATGGATAAGGAGGTAGGTTACATGAATTCGGTAACTGTTACAGTTAGCAATTCCTCAGCTCATGCACTTGCAGTTCAGAACACTGAACAATGCCCAAAACTGGTTTGACCCATTGCTTTCTTCTTCTTCTCTCTCTTTGGCAGAGGTAACTCACTCACATATATTTAATATATATTTATGAGGAGGAGCTAATGGCCTGGAAACGGTCTCCAACCTCCCATGGTTGGGTAAGATGATTTAAGGGTGGTGGCTAACCAACTCCAAGCGGTCTTGGAGGAAACTGATTGTGTAGACCCATTTCAAACTGACTTTAGGGTCGGCTATGGGGCTGAGATGACCTTGGATGGCTTGACAGATGACTTGCGTCAGGAAATTGACAGGGGCAGTGTGACTCTGCTGGTTCTTTTGGATCTCTCGGCAGCTTTTGATACTAATTGACCATGGACGCCTGAGGAATTTGGGGATAGGAGGTGCTGTTTTACAGTGGTTCTGCTTCCATGTCTCGGGTAGATTTCAGATGGTGGGACTTGGTGACAATTGCTCTTTAAATTGGGAGCTACTATATGGAGTCTCTCAGGGCTCCATTCTGTCACCAATGCTTTTTAACATCTACATGAAACTTCTGGATGAGGTCATCAAGGCATTTGGTGCTGATGGCACCCAAATCTATTTCTCCTCATCATCAATATCAGGCGATTGCATTAGCCTCTTACATGCCTGCCTACAGGCAGTAATGGGCTAGATGAGGGATAATAAACTGAAGCTGAATCCAAGCAAGATGGAGGTGCTTGTTTGGGGTCATAATCTGCAAGATGGGATGGGATTTCCTGTTCTGGACAAGGTTACACTCCCCCAGAAAGAACAGGCTCGTAGCTTGGGAATGCACTTGGACCTGGGACTCACCCTGATGCCTCAGGTTGAGGCTGTGGCCAAGAACGCTTGAGGAGAATGACCTGAACACAACCTCCAGGTTGGACTACTGCGATGCGCTCTATGTGGCTGCCCTTGTACGTATTTTGGAAACTTCAGTTAGTTCAAAATGCGACAGCTAGATTGGTCTTTGGGGTATCCCTGAAAGACCACATTATGCCTGTTCTTAAACAGTTGCACTGGCTGCAGATGCGTTTCTGGGCAAAGTACAGTACAAAGATCTGGTGAATACCTTTAAAGCTCTGAATGGCTTAGGTCTGAGTTGCCTGAGAGAGCACCTTTCTCTACGAGAATCTCACTGAGATCATCAGGAGGAGTCCATCTTCGGGTGCCACCAGTTCATCTGATAGTGACCAGGGATCGGGTCTTCTCAGTTGTCGCCCCTGGGTTGTGGAGTGCGCTCCTCATGGATATCTTCCATGGGGATTATCTTCCTTGGAGGCCTTCAGGAGAGCCTCAAAAGAACCATCTTTTTAGCCTGGCTTTTAATGATTTTTAGTTTTAATTTTAATCTGGTTTAAATGGTTTTTAAAAATTGTTTATTATGGTTTTTTTAATTTATAAACTGCCCTGAGCCAATTTAAGAGGGGTGGTGTATAAATTGAATTAATAAACAAACAAACATTACCTTGGGTAGGTTTATTTCTCATAAATTCATTGTGTTGGAAGATACAAGTACCCCACTTCTGTGTGTAATAAATAGTCTCCATACATCTTATGGTTCACTTACTCACTCAAAGTGATTCAGAGGTGCAATGCACCAGATTCAGTCACCCACTTGGGTTTATTGGGTTGCTTCAGCAACTCCCCTGACAGTATTCTAGACTGCTTTAAAAACTCAGAGTTTAAATAGTTTTCAGCTCAGTTATGGGAGGCAGGTGAAGAGGGGAAATGGTTCAATAAACTGTGATGTATGATTGTAGAGCATGTTGCTGGATTGTGACCATGGTATTTGAATAATCTATAGGTATAATGGCAGCAAAAACAACAGCATTTTCATGATCTCTTTAATCAATATTCTCTTCAATTCTGAACATGTAATGGAAGCACAGCTCAAAAAGTTTAAGGTCATGAAGACCATTTTCAAGTCTAATGGGTTTCTTTTTTAATATATGAAAAAAATTAACTATATTTTGTGGAGTCATTACATTTTGTTCGAGCTCTGGGAAAAATATGCCAATTTGGAAACTTCATTTATTCAAATGATAATAAAAGCAGGAGGGCTGTCATTTTGACAGAGGAAAAAACTTGCTCTTTTTTCTGTTATCTGTTTTGCTGTAAGGTTAATTCTTTATATTTTATATTTAAATTAATTCTGATTTCTTTCATAATAGGAAGCTTACTATATGATGGAATTAGTGAGGAGATGGGGGAGAGAGAGAGAAAGGAGGAGGAGGGGAAGGAATAAGAAGAGATCAATTAAATATATTTTTTCTTTCAAAAATCAGATATGCACATATTTTAGTTTAGTTTGGAGAGCATATGCAGCTCTTAATGTGGATCGAAAAATAAGCCAGTATGATGAATAAATAAAGCTAACTCTAACATTATTAGTGAAGGGCCGTTACCTGTTTAAAAAAGCAACACTTTTATTTCCTTTCCTGCTTTGTAATAGAATCCAGTTAGCAAAAGAAGGACAGATAATACTTACACCTCACATTTTCAAATGCCTCGGTGGCGTAGTTTGTGATGTCATCTACCCCGATTCAAGACGGCAGACACATTAATATTTGAGGCACAAGTGGGCTAACTTGTAGACCGTCTAACTGATTTGAACCAAATTCGGTAGTTGTAGTGAGTGACATACAGGAACACCTCAGTGATGTAGTTTGTAATGATATTATCCACCAAGACTGAAGATGGCAGATATGTGAACATTTGAGGTGCAAGAGGGCTAACTTGAGAACCGTCTAACCGATTTCAACCATATTTGCTACAGGTGTAGGGACACATAAGGATGGCTCAAGGGCATCATTTGTAATTATGTCATCCATCCTGACCCAAGATGGCAGACATATGAATGAGGCACAAGTGGGCTAACTTGTCAACTGCCTAACCAATTTGGACCAAATTTAGTCCAGTTATAGGGATAGTGGAAGGAAAGAAGACAGGTATAGATAGATAGATGGATGGATGGAGTTACACTCCCCCTGAAAGATTAGGTACATAGCTTGGAAGTGCTCCTGGATCCAAAACACTCTCTGGTTTCTCAGACTGAGGTAGTGGCTAGGAGTGCTTTTTATCAGCTTCAACTGATATGTGAGCTATGCCCATTTCTGGAGGTAAATGACCTTAAAACAATGCTGCATATTTTGGTAATCTCCAGGATCAACTACTGTAATGCACTCTACATGGGCTGCCTTTGTATGTAGTCAGGAAACTACAATTGGTACAGAATGAGGCAGATAGACGGATCTCTGGGACAAACTTAATGGACCATATAACACCAGTTCTGAAAGAATTGCACTGGCTGCTGCTATGTTTGCAAGCAAAATACAAAGTGCTGGTTATTACCTATAAATTCCTCAATGGCTTGGGTCCAGGGTATTCAAGAGAGCACCATCTTTGTCATGAACCCTGTCACCTATTGAGATAATATCCTATTATCCTATTGAGATAATAGGTCTGGTTATGGTTGCCACGGGTTTGTTTCATAGACCCTCAGGACCAGGCCTTCTCTATGGCTGCCCTGGGGCTTTGGAATATGCTCCCTCTCAAAATAAGAACATCCGCATCTCTGTTTGCCTTTAGAAGACTTTCAAGACACACCTGTTTTCTCAGGTTTTAACTGAAATTAATTTCAAACTGATTATTTTTATCCCATGAAATTGTTTTAATTTTTTAATTCTGTGAAATTGTTTTAATCACTTTTACTCTGTTTTATAATTGTTGTTTTGAATTGTGTCCATTACCTAAAGATACACATATCAGGCAGTATATAAATATGATAGATAAAATAAATTGTATTCGAATTTATTTAATTAAACAAAATTATAAAAGGCCTCTGACCTACATTGTGGTCCAAATTTCCCTTTTCTTTTGATAGAATAGATATGGTCTTGAAGGTCTTTATATTAAATTAACACTTTAGGTTGTTTAACAGAAGAATGGAACTGGCTTCTCTATATCATGAAGAATGCACAGGAGACTTAGGGGAAGAAAACAAATTATAAATCTCTAAACAATGCTGAGCCAAGTAAATGTGCAGGTAAGAAGCAGTAATCTTTGTGTAAAGAAAAGAAAGGACAAGAAAAAGTATAGGAGCTGCCTAAGGTTAAGTGGGGCTAAGTCAAATGTGTTAACTGTTTTCTGTTAACATGTTTAGAAGCACCAAGGCACAAACACTTTTTAAAGCAGTTGCTTTGAAGATCTCTTAAGGAAGAAGAATTGGTCTTAACCATGAATTGTTCACTTTGCTTTGCAAGATTCACCCTGGTTTGCATTTGGATGAGTGACTAAATGTGAGCACTGTCTGCTGTAAGATCTGCCCCTTAGGAGATTGGATAATAGCTCAGTGGTAAAGCATCTGTTGCAAGCAGAAGGTCCCAGGTTCACTCTCTGACATCTCCAGGTAAGGCTGAGAGACTCCTGCCTGAGACTTTGGAGAACCACTGCCAGTCTATACTGAACATTGGTTCATCTAGCTAGATAAACCAATGGTCTGAGGCAGCTTCCTATGTTCCTAAAATATTTGCATGTTCAGAAAGGATTACCCTCATAGTTTTGGGAAGCTCCCAAATCTAATTGGCATGGAAGTAGAAAGACATGTTGAAGCTTCCAAATACAGAAAAGTGAGGTGCATTTTGTGTATTGCCAACTTTATTAGATGCACTTGTGGTTAGTGGAGAAATAGTTTTCCACAGTCAAACAGTAAGGATGTTAGTGAGACAGATGATATGAAATCATCAGAAGAACATGTATACTGCATGTATGAGATAAAAAGGAATCTAGGCTGGAGTGAGATTCAGAGGAAGCAGCCTAGATCGGAAATACAATTTTCTGATACACTGGTAGAACCCAGGGAATTCTGGGCATTTTTGGACCTAAATATTAACAGGCAGAATGCCGAGAAAAATGAGGAGTAAAAGTACTATGGGAGAAAATATGGTGCTACTCAATTTAGTGAGCAAAAGCAAAGCATTAATTAGATGTATAGTTTCAAATAATGTTAATACTGGGTTTAAAATGTTTTTAATTTTGTAAATGATTTTAATTGTAAACCACCCAGAGATGCGGTATAGAAATATTTTAGATAAGTAAGTAAATAAATAAATAAATAAAAGTTATACAGAACTGCATATCTCTTCACCAGATTCTGCAGAACCGCAAATATCTGTATAAAATAAATCCATAAACTAATTGTTAAAGTTACCAAATTAAAGTAGATAACAGACCCAATCCATTATGACTCTCTAGCCCAGGGATGCTCAACTTCAGCACTCCGGCAGATGTTGGCCTACAATTACCATAATCCCTGGCTATTGGCCACTATGGCTGGGGATTGAGGGAGTTGTAGTTCAAAAACAGCTGGGGGCCCTAAATTGAGCAGGTCTGCTCTAGACACCCCCATCCCAGGAACATACCTGATACTTAGATCCTGTAATACAACTTGGTTATATATGCAGTACATGTCCAAGCATAATACAGATACAAATCCTGATTATCTTATGAAGCAGCACCTACTTAAGAAAGGACGATGGGGTTTTATTTGTAAACATCTGCTGTGCTTGCCTGGGGCTAGAGATTCCACTTGATGTTCTCTATTTTTCAGCTCATAACGTCTTAAAAGAAGCCACCAAAGTTTCTGAGATTCAGATGGATAGTCTGTAGAGAAGATGCATGTCTTTATTCCCACTGAAGGCTTAACATCTACAGATGTGCATCTTCGAAGAATGTTATTATCAGAGAATGTGGATACCAGCTGTGAGGCTGCTGTTCAGGACAAGCATTTAGTTTTCTTTTATTACATACTGACTGGACTGAGAACTAAGAAAGAAAAGTGAAAAAGGCTTATACAGAAATGTTAAGTGCACAGGACGATCTAATTGGTGTTACACACATTTTAAAAAGATATTCTGGGATACTTACGCTATTTTAAGAAACAAGAATGAACCAGAAATGTAAAACCTAGGATCCAAGAATTTAATTGTCTCCTTATAATAGCTTCAAGTTAAATCCTGAATCCAAACATCTAAAGGGTTTTTAGATTATTCAATTGTTTTAAAGCTCAAGTTGACTGAACTAGATTCATACAAACTAGCTGATATCCTGATTAAGGCAGTAGAAAGTACCAGGAAAATGTGTCCATGCTGTGGAGAACTTCACCGCTGCCACTGTGCCCATGTGCATGGGTACATGATTTTCAGCAATCTTCTCTGCCTCCAGGAGTGTGCTGTGCTTAAAAAAAAAAAAAGTCCTCGAGGGCTGCAGAATCCTCA